>NC_058107.1:35128999-35243999 GCF_914725855.1 Thunnus albacares | reverse complement strand
TCCAAAAATAAATGTACAGGCAGATTAAAATCATTAAAATACTAATTAAAGCTGTTTCACCTAAAAAAATTAATATTTCTCAGACGATGTTTGGCGACCACCGGACTTCCTGGAGGGGCTGTTAGCCGAGCTGCTGCTAACGTTTGCCCAGTTTATTTCTCTGATAACTTAAGATCCAGACGTCCAATGACTAAAATCCTTCTTCTGGCTAAAAGATATAGTTAAAAACAACCTAAATTTATCATGAAAATGTGTCTTAAAACTGAATAAAAGTCCATTTGTAACAGTTTCTGTGGAACAACCACAACGCCGATGTATTATCTTGTATGTGTGTAAGTTACTCTTTGGTAGACGCTGTTGTAGCGGACAAACACAGCACCGCCGTATGCATCTTGTGCGTGTTTACTCTTTGGTAGAGGAGGTATGACGCCATTGACATGCGACCAAATGAAACGGTCCGTTACTTTGATTAAATTACAGATTTCTCTGGGTTTGAAAATTGTTGGAAACATTTGGGATAATGTAAGTACACAACTCAACAAAATATATAACATAGGTCTAGTTGTTTTTAGACATTTTAATGTGGAATAATTACATATTATCAAGGTTTCATTGGCTGTTTTTGGCGGATTATGTCCACTGTAGACAGAGTTTTTAACTTATAGACCATCTATAAACAGCATGCAGATGTTTTCCACCCAGTTTTTCAGCGTGTTTATCCTGAAACTAGTTTGAAACATTTTAAGATAATAAAAATGGGAACAATCAGTTATGATATCAAAGTCAGTGCAGAAATAATATGAATTCAGAATTGGCTGGGCTGTAATCTCTGTGATAATTATCTTTTTTTATTGGAAACGATGAAATAATTTCCATCTTTTAGACTTCTTTGACATTTCCATAGAACAATTTAGTTTGAAAAGGCGATAATGAAAACTATTACGTAGGTTCAGAGTTCACCGCTGTGTTTTTTTTTAGGAGCCGAGGGGTTTATTATCAGGTGTTTCGAAACTCTTGTGCGTGTGTGTGTGTGAGAGAGAGAGAGAGAGCTTTGAGAAATGGCTGATTTATAGTTTGACTGTAAGCTGAACACACACTGACGCTCATAAAACAACATAGTTTTGAATCATTGCTGTGTGAAAATGTGCGTCCACTTCTATGTGTGTGTGTTTGCCCGTAGAGTTTGTGTGTATGTGTGTACAGATTTGTACTATACTGTATGTATAATGTGAATCAGTGAATAGGTTCAAAGGTTAAGGAGCTGTTTATTCAGTCGTCTTTAGATCAGTTTTGCTCCGGTGAGAACGATTCTGTTTGAACTCTGGCTGAACTAAATTAGATTCAAGTCCTCTACAAAGAAAGCTGTGCTGTAGTTCATGTATAAATCACTTCACATTTTTATTCATATGCATGCTGAAAAAAAAAAAAAAACCTTTTATACAGGTTAGTGATGTTCAACGAGCTCTAAAAGTGCTTTACATGGTTTGGATCTGGTCCATAAATGGCTGTAATGAATGTTACATCTGTGAAAAACGTCTTTCTTTCTTATGAAATAATGAAAAAATTAGCATCCTCAAGGCTTCAGTCAATATTTAATCGAGTAGTTTATGCTGGAAAGAGGAAGGAAGTTAAAATTTAATCTGACAACTACAGGAAGTTGACACCAATTTGAAGCAAGATTATAAATTCAAAGCGAGAAACAGAAGAACATGAATAAGTCACACTGGCCTTGACTGACTGTTTTATTTTTATCTCATCTCCACCCAGTAAGTGTTGATTTGATGACTCACGGTTGAAAAGATGTCTAGATGTCTCGTTAAGATGTCTACATCAGGGCTTCCTGGTGACCGCTGTTCACAAATCATGCAGATTTTGGTTTAGCCACTCACACATGAATAAGCCTTGATGCCAAATTTAGTAAATGACAGAGAGAAAGAGTGAACTAACTTAACTTAATGCAGAATACAGACCACTCATCATCATGTATCTCATAAATCATTTATGATTTAAAATGATAGATCTCATATGTCTAGTTTTCTCGTAGCTAATGATGTGGTGCCTGAGCCCCGGGTTTGGGAACATGTGGTCAAGACTACGTTTAAAAGTTATTCCAACAGTATGATAATGACTACATTTCAACATGTATTTACTAGGGGTGTGCCCGAATACAAATACATTATTCGGCAAAGCACAAATAGTGGGTTTTATACGGATATTTGTTTCATATAAATATTTTTAAAATTATTTGTTGTCCCCAGAGATAAAGCTGAGCTACTGACACAAGCAAAGTGCTCCCAACAGACTCTCCATAACCTGTTGTTCCCCTTCTCCTTTCCACAAAGTTAGGTTGTAAAAAATAGGCAATAAATGAAAAGTGCAAAGCAAGAATCACCTTTGAAGTTCTTCTACATGTTACATGGTGTGCTGTCTCTGTGTTATGGGTGTATAAATAGGTAGAGGTCTGTCTGCAATGAGGTGATGAGTAAAGTTTTAGCTCAGTAATCAGCGCAGTCGTCTATGATCTGAGAGACTCCAGTTCAAGACCCAATGTGGGGACCTCCTTCGTAAGGTAGTTTATTCATGAACACTTACTCTAAAATTAAAAGTGTCATAAAAACAAAAACAGGATTTTTAAGCCTCTTTCCACTTTTATTCAAATACAAATACAGATACAAATAATTTTGCTGCCTCAACAAATACAGATACAAATACTGGGCTCTCATACACATCCCTAGTATTTAGAGCATGATTCACTCTGAATTTTAGTCATTTTAAAAGCTGCCGTCAGCTTTTCCTGTTGTTGATTCATACATGCGGCACCGCTGTGAGTCAGGCAGGAGTCACGAGGAAGCTCAACTCACTCGGACTGTTTTTGGTTTTTCACTAAAACTGGATAAACCTGAAAGCTGGTTCTGTGCTTGGTTCCTCAGCGTCCTTGAGTGAGACACCGGATTTCCCCATATTGTTCCCGATGTGTCTGCCAAATGATTGCACTATAATTTAAAACCAAGCACTAACTAATAATTATTTTCATTATCGCTCAATTCATGAAGATTTTGATGCATTCACTGGGGCAAAATTGACTCTGAAAATGTCAAAATTAACGATAAATGCCCATCACAAGTTTCCAGAAAAACAAATCAATGTCTTTTAAATTGTTTATTTTTACTGTCAGCAGCCGAAATCACCCAAAGCTGCAATGACATAAAAGATGAAAAGTATCACTAATCTTTCCAGAATGTTACCAGCAAAATATTTGACTGTTTTTTTTTTCTTGATAAATGACAGCTTGTGTGCTATTCACAGTCTCTGGGCATGTCACTCCTACTTTGTATCCCCGCACAGAAAAAGGGTTTCAAATGGGATTCAAATGAGCTTTGAGTTTCCTGCAAACAGCTTGTGATTCACTGTGTGTGTGTGTGTGTGTGTATAAGAGTGTGTGTGTTGTTTAGAGTTGGTCTAAATGTGTGTATCTGTGTGTGTATCTTGTCAGCATGGCGAGCAGTGGCAGAAGAACGCCTGCACCACATGTGTGTGCGACCGGGGTCAGTCTAAATGCCACACACACACCTGTCGGCCCGTCACCTGTGACAAGGTTAGTAAACACACACACACACACATGTAAACACACACACAAACACACACTCATTGACATTGAGTTTTATACAGGTTTCACCTCATACATTTGGATGTGCATCGAAACTCTGCTAATGGATGCAGGGATGCATCACTATGTGTTACTGTCTGTCTGACACACACACACACACACACACACACGCTGACATTTAATTGTTAATTGTATGCAAATTTCAGCTCGTAGCTTTCATTCTGTGCAAGAAATCTCGTTAGTGAAGTCAGAGAAGACCATAAAACATGCTGCATGCACACAGTATAACATTAAAGGACCGCACAGAGACGAGTATCTGGATATATCAATAGTACACGAGTACAATATATCTGCAGAAAGCTAATATTGGGGGGGGGGGGCGCCCTGCTAGCCTACTGGTTAAAGGGGACGTCCACATTTATAGTCTGGGGCTCTACTGGAATGTCTTTACATGATTTACAGTTAAAAACTCCTTATTTATCTTATAGTGGCCCTTTATGCAGCCCCTCGGTTCAGCCTCTGTCTGAAACAGGCTGTTTCAGCTCCTGTCTCTTTAAGGCCCGCCCTCTGTTCTGATTGGCCAGCTCTCAGAAGCTGCAGCTATGTAAACAAACTTCTCAAATACATCTGTACATGATCGAGTGCACAACAAAGAAAGATAACTATCTAAATAGAAGATAATTTCAGGTTTGTGTTGTAAAAAAAAAAACAGCAATTTCATTATTTATCTGTTTATAAACTGTAAACACAAACTAATTAAAATCATAGTGTTGACCTTATATGCTTTTATAAAACCTATAAAGAAGGAAACACTTTGAGGAAGCTCTTATCAGGCTTCCTGCTGTTGCTGTGAACCTTTTTTTGAAGCACTTTGCTCTTTCACTTTTTTTTTTTTTTTTTTACACTTTAACAACTAAAACTTTTAAGTAGAAACATCCTCAGTTCTCTGCGAAGGCTGAAGACGTTTTAACAGCCCTTTCTCTCAACTGATGATAGCGGGGAAGAATACCGAATCCCGGCGCCGTACAGAGAGGATCCCGGAAGACTAAAGCCTCCAAACCAGCACTCTGAAATAAGCAGATATAAAGAGGACAAAGCCGAGCTAATAACTACCTGCTCTGTTCTGTAATAAACACTAGCGATTCACTCAACGGTGACATCATTTGAAAAGACTTTGAACACGCTAGCCTGAACTTTCAGAGGAGAAAAAAAAAGGAGCTTTCTTTAATATTGTGAACTGTCTTCATGAGATATAGAGGATCTCAATTCTCAGCTGTGAAATAGTTACATCTGCACCTCTCAGCGTTTTTTTTTACATAAAGTCATACCAACTGTATGTCGGTCCAAACTGGTTGGTGGGTTTTCCTTTAATAATGCAACACACACTCCCTCCTTCATCCTCTTATCTCTCTCTCTGCTGCTGAAACACACACACACACACACACACACACACACGAACTAGCCTTTTTATAAGCTCCTTGGATTTTCTTTGTCTCGTCTCACACTTCAGTTTTTTTAAAATTCCTTCAATCCCGTCATGTGTCCTCCCTCCCTTCTCGCAGGGTCAGACCAAAGTAAAACGTGCCGGTCAGTGCTGCGACGAATGCGCCGCCGCCAAGGGAAGCTGCCTGTACGAGGGAGTGGTGCGTTACCATGGAGACATGTGGAACGGCACGGGCTGCGAGTTCTGCACCTGCAACCGAGGTCAGGTCCTCTGCCAGAGGGCTGAGTGTGGCCGTGTCGAATGCCCGCAGGTAAGCCTGGAGGGAAAAAAGGTCTTTTATTATTAACCATGAGGCAAAACTGACCTCATCTCTGGAAACTGTATATGTCAGTTTTTAGCTCCTGGCTCAACTTTTACCTGAGGCAATGCAGCGGTATATATCAGATACATGCAGCACACATTCCAGATAGATTACTTAGTAATATTAAAGGTGCAGCTCTGCTTTTTACATCAGAATTGTTGAGGTGAAGGTTAAAATCATTGTTGCTGTAATAACTTTTGAGAGTCACAGAATCCTGTCTCATTATATTATAAATTGCTATTTAGTGTTTTAGTGATAACTGGACTTCATATAGCACCAGTAGTGCACAATAATATAGCTTGAATTTTTTAACCACAGTGCGTTTTATACCTTGTGAAAAATTCAAGAGGTAAAATCAGATGAAGCTGTTAAAATAAAGCGTTTTACTCTAAATAGTGACAGATAACATCTAACTTATCTCTGTTAACTCGTTCGCCTCGATGACCGAGTTGAAATGAATGACATGAGTTGGTCTGTTAGCCTGCTGCTAACCATGCTGATAAATGAATCATCATTTATATTATCTATTTATATGATATGGTTATGTTTTTGTGATTCGGGTTAGCTAACTTGCTATAAAAGTTTTAAATTGAGATTAGGATTTGTAGCGCAGCTATGTTTCCTAGAAAAGTTTATAGGGTCAGGGTTGGGTTTAGGGTTAGGGTTAGGGCCAGGGTTATAGGGTTAGGGTTAGGGGCTTGGGTTAGAGTTAGGGTTAGGGTTGGGTTTAGGGTTAGGGTTTGGGTTTGGGTTAGGGTTAGGGTTAGGGTTTGGGTTTGGGTTAGGGTTAGGGTTTGGGTTGGGTTTAGGGTTTGGGTTTGGGTTTGGGTTAGGGTTAGGGTTAGGGTTGGGTTTAGGGTTAGGGTTTGGGTTTGGGTTAGGGTTAGGGTTAGGGTTTGGGTTTGGGTTAGGGTTAGGGTTAGGGTTTGGGTTTGGGTTAGGGTTAGGGTCAGGGTTGGGTTTAGGGTTAGGGTTTGGGTTTGGGTTAGGGTTAGAGTTAACGGCCTCACTTTTAACCATCATGGAGGAAATTTTGAGCCATTAGGCCTCGACAGGTTGAGTGCAAAACATACATCAGAACAGATTTGTAACATTAACATCAACATCCGTGTATGAATGTCACGTTCATTAATGTAATCTTTACACTTACATGCTTCTCCCTTTAATTTATAATGTCTCCTAGCAGAGTGCGTTTCATTACTCGTTTAGCAGCGTCATCCATGTTTCCAGACTTCTTTATCCTACGATCCTATAAGACAATATGAGCTGGCCTTTCCTTCAGGCTTCACCTTAATGACCATATATAGAAACACAGGCTGACTTTCTCCTGCAGGTTAAACCTACTCTAATCTTTTATGTTCTAGTGCTGAAACTCTGGCCCCCCCAAAAAATACATGTCAGCACGCAGAAATCCCATTTCCTGGCCTTTAAATGGACCACTATGAAGCTAATGGAAGACGTCACACTTACTTTGTCCGGTTTCCTACAGTCAGTGTAATTTGCTGCAGTCCAATCTTGCGGTTCAAAAGGTCTGATATAACAGTCTTCAATGGTAGCTGGAAAACCCAAATTGGGTGGAGTGGGAGGAAAGGTGATCATTTGAAGTTACAAGGGTGGCTGCTCCCATCAGTCGAGATGACGTAAACTGAAAGATAAAACCTTAATGACGGGTGCAGCTGCAAAACAAACACCAACCTGACGTCACACTCAGAAGGCTTTCCCTTCATGCATCACTTCTTTTTTTTTTTTTTTACTCGCTAACACCGTCCTAACATCACCATCATCAGTCTTAAACGAACACAACAACAGAAGCTTCAGTGGTCGCCTTCATGTGAAGACATGCATCTCAGACTTAGCCCAGTTAGGAATGTAGGACGTTGGACGTGGGAGTGTTTTGGGGACAAAACAAACAAAGGATTTGTTAAGGTTATTAGCCGGTGTTCCCATAGTTACTTTTATCCCCCCCAAAATGACCCAGTTTGGGCTTGGCGCCGCAACGACTCAACACCTCATCCAATGTTTTCTCACGTCAAGCAGCTTTAATAATATTGCTTTAATATCCCCCGCTATGACCAAATAAGCCCTCATTAATCATGCTCTGTGGTGATAATTACAGCTGGTAAGTGTCATTAGCTGTAAGTAGCATAATTGGCATCCGTCCAGCTTTGAATGGAGCAAGGTCACTATGCTAAGAAGATCACAGAGCTGTGCGGTTTTCATCCTCTCTGTGTGTGTGTGTGTGTGTGTGTGTGTGTGTGTGTGTCAGTGCAGCACAAATAAGACAAGGTTGTGGGTTTAATGACATGTGGGTCAATGAGCAGAGAAAAAAAAAAAAAAGAAGCCTGGTGGAATTACAGTAGTGATTCCTAATGGTGACACCTGAGCTGAAATATGCTGCCACTGTACTGTAAAGACTTTCAGCATCCAGAGAATGACATTAATGGTGTTCTGTCATTGTCATTTAAAAACATCATAACTCCATTTACACGTTTTATTTAACAGTTTTGACTCATCATGAAATTAAAAAGTCTTCGAGCTGCTTTTGTCTTTTGAAAAGCTTTTAAAACATCAACAGTATAAAGCAGAATATGACTTTAATGTCCACAAAGGTGTTGTCTTTAACCCGTCTGGCAGTTCATTATCAATGATTATTCTTTTAGATAATTATGTTTTACATTTTTCCAGTGTTTTGTCATTTTAAGAGCTTCAGTTTATCGTTATTACCTCTATTTGGACAGCTAATACTGAAAATGTGTTGCTAATCTTTCGTCAAACGTGACGATTCTTTAAAAATAATTGAATTAATTTGTCACTGTGAGTGTTTGAAATGAATAATAATGAAATATAAACTGTTGCAGGACAGATTTGTTACTAAAATTAGCAGTAAATGGCTGCAGATACCTGAAGGAGAGAATCAAAGTTAAGTGAGATGGACAGACGTAGAGTAAATTAGATGTTTCAGAAACACTGTTTTTTGTCATTTTATTGTGCTGATTCTCGAACACTAGAAGTTCCCAACTAAAAACAAAAGGTTTCTGAGGACAGAAGAAGGTAACTATTGACTCTCTGTGCCAATATGAACAGCTCTGAGCCCTCTGGTGATTTAGTTTTTTAATATTTAACTTCTCTACAGATGAAATTGTAACTCTCACGGATGATAAGAGAATCAAATAAAAAAAAAAAAGTTTTGTTTTTTCTGTTTTTAGGGATCGGAGCTCGTACACCTGCAGGGGAAGTGCTGCCCGGAGTGTTCCTCTGTGAAACCTTCCTGCGCGTACGAAGGGAAATCCTACAAGGTACGTCGATTGATCACAGATGTAGAGTTTACTTTGTGTGTGTGCAGGAACATGAGGGAAAATCAGGAAAGAAATACAAACTGTGTGGGTGAGACGAAGCCACCGCAGGGCTTCTGTTAAACTCTTTATATTCTCAGAAGAAAAAAAGAAAGTAAGTGGCGTAAAGTCTCAGTGCAGAAGAGCCAGATAAACAAACAAACAAAATACATAAGATATAAATATATAAATAGAAATACAAAAGCACTGAGGGGCAAATTCACAAAGAATGGATTGTAGTCACAGCACAAACGCTATCTGCCTCGTTTCAAGGTGCAATTCACAAAAGATATAAATGATCTTGCAGCACAAACACGCCCATAAAGTTTTGCAGCTGTTGTTTTGAGCGGCAAAGTATGACAACACAGTAGCCACGAGCTGCAAGTCCTGACCAACGAGGTGCAGAAGCAAAGAATTTAAATGTGACACGATCACTGGAAAGTGTGAGCGTGACACCCTTCATCAATCCGCTTCAGTTACCACCAACTCTCTGAGGAACGCTAATAATTTCATTCTAACCGCATGTGGCAATTAGCGCCGGTTCTTTGAGAATTGGACTGTTTTTGCAATGAGGCTCATTTTGCATAGAAAGGGGTTAATTTTTGCGCCAAATGCATGCATATTACCTCATTTAAATACGTGCAAATAGCAAAAGGAGCACTGAGATGCTAGTTAAGGGTTGCGTTTCACCTTTTGTGAATTACACGGTTCCTTTTTGTTTAATTCGTGCAGGTTTATCAGCTGCAAAAGTCACGCAATCCTTTTGTGAATTCCCCCTTTATACTTCAAGTTTCAGTGAGACAGAGTAAATGTGTGTTTTATGACAGAACCATCAGGATACTTTGGGCTGTGTAGCCCGTAACAAGTATCTCTTTCTTATTATTCTGCCCCATATCTTTTACAGTGTCGTCAACTTCATTATTCATAGCCTAGTCCTGGAAACCCAGAAGGCAAAGTCTTTTTTTTTTTTTTTTTTTTTTTACATTTTCAGCCAAAGGGGGATTTCTCATGCAATGCTGCAGGATGGTCAGCCAAGGCTCAGGCTCAGAGCGAGTGTAGAAAGAGCTATTATCCTTTTCAAATGGATTTCTTTGTCTCCCTGAGGAATTCATCTTAGCAGTAGTAAGCAGCACAAACAGATAGATAGTGCACACATTTAAAACATGCATGTCTAACTCCACTGTTTTGTTTTGTTAGGAAATGCTAAACTGAAAAGGTTAAAGCTGCAGTTTTGCGACCGGATGATTACCGGTTTGAATTCCTAAGTGACTTGTAAAATCACAGCTTGGAAAAGTTAATGAGTGAGAATGATGAACTATGTTTACCTAACATTTATCTTTAAGATGATTTAAAGGCACGTTAACAAGCTTTTTAAAGCAGACAAAAAGAATATAATTTAGGATTTGATTGTCTAACTGTTTTACAGCCTATAAAATAATAAATGAGCGGAATAAATAAATGATCAAACAGACAAACATGCAGGTACATGATGCATATATTACACACGCTGCCTGTTTTATGTGTCTCAGTGCAAATAACTGAAATAAAAAGTAGGTGGAATAATGTCAAAGTTCTTGTACGCCATAAAATCTTATTGACAAGTGAGAAGTAATCAAAGAATCCTGCAGAGAATCCTGCACACCATCAACCACTCGTACATGACTAACAAAGGAGAACAAGTGACCGACTGTTTATACTGAAATGCGTGTGGTGTCAGAGGTGTGCGAGGATCTGATCATCTACATTTGTGACACGTAGGATGGCGCAATTTCAAACAAATGCACTTAGAACAAGAGGAACACCTGTTTTTACAGCTTGCAGACAGGTGCTGTGTGCACCCTGCATGGTCCTTACAACAGCGATCCAAGAAGATCAATATCAATCTTATATCTGTGTGTTAAGTACAGCCGTAGTTAGCCTAGCTTAGCATAAACAAGCCTGGCCTGGTTTCTCCACACCAAAGTTAAAAAAACACTAAAAAAATATACCATATCTGGCTGTTGCGTTGGTTGCCAGATATGGCTGGTGACCAAACCTGGCAACCTCTTTATAACAAGAAGACTATTTCACCACACACTAATTGCCCCCACTGGTTGTTTGTCAAGAAATAGTTTCAACATCTAACTCCTGCTAACATCATCAACCTGTACAGAGCCAGACTACTTCTGTTTTTAAGCAAGACACTGCCTTCTCTTCTAAGAGTAGCTACTCTCCTAATATCTCTATTTCTCTATCTTTTGATCCTTCTCGAGCCCTTTCTCCATTAAAAAAAAAAGGCACTTATATGTTACTTGTATCTTCTTCACTGTGGGAAAGAAACCAAATGAACAGACTTTCCAAATTTAATTTCAAAGCAGATAACAACTCTACCACATGACAATCAACTGTCTAGATGATATATTCTAGTATGACAGCATCATGAGAGAGAGGACTCTTCATATCGATACTAAAGCATCATCCTTTTCAGTGGTACATGCTGGACCCAAATACTTTGTCCTGAGGCATTAATTTGTTTTACTTTAGTTTGCCTGAGAACTACCTGAGCTGTAGAATAAATATAAAGACCTTGATTATACATAATAAGGTTTTATCTGCTAGAATCCATTTGGAACTTTCTTAGCTCTAAATATCATCTGGGACTATTGAAGATGATGAGGGAGATAAGATGTTTGGTCTTTTAAAATGACCTCATGTTCTTCAGCCGTTACACAACCCGTCCATGTTAACTGTTATAATAAGACACCGAAGGTTGCAGATTTCTGCAGGTTTTTGTGCTCCTTACACCAGGGGGGGGGGGGGAACGTGTCTTTGTGTGTGTGTGAACTAGCCTTGGTTACAAGTGGTTTGTAAATGGGAGCCCTGCTATAAAAAACACACACACACACACACACACACACACACACACAGCGTTCATGACGTCGGCTTGTTTTTGCCTGTCACAAGAGTTTGGATTCAGCTCTGTGATCTAAAGAATCTGCCCCTTGTCTTTTGAGCTTTAACCAGAAGGTTCGGCACGATTTTTTTCTAAAAGCTTTTTCACTTTTCTGCATGAAATCAGTTTTTTTTTTTTTTTTTTTTTTTGTGACTGATTCTCTGATTCTCCTGCTGTTGGATTGAATATCTGTCCTCAGCGGAGCTCTCTTGTCATTTCCTTCATTCTGCTTTTTAAAAGCGTATTAAAAGTCGTGACTTCTTTTACTTACTGACAGCTTTTTAACATTCAGCTTACAGTCTGGTCTGTGTGGTTTCCTTTTTTTTTTTTTTTTTTAATTTGAATTCTGACCATCCTCTTTAAACGCCTTCGACACAATGGGCTTTTTAGAGCAAAACTTCTACTTCTGCTTAAGAAACTCTCTCTCTTCCACTTTTCATTTTTTTATCTCTACGTCTGTTTCCTCCTCTTCCTCCTCTCAGGACTTATCTCGGTGGACCGATGGCAGCTGCAGGGACTGCGAATGCCGCGACGCCCGGGTGACGTGTTATCTACGATCCTGCCCCACCTGCCCGCCGGGAACCCTGGCCGTCACCCAGGAGGGTCGATGCTGCCCCGAGTGCCACCAAGGTGTGTTGAACATGCTGCGAAGGATGCTGGGTTTGACCGTCTGTCTTTGACATCACGAAGGCTTCACTCTGTTTGTGTCTGTTAACTCCGTCATTCAACGCTGACCTCTTTCTCAAGTGCACTCCAGTGTTTTAGTTATTCAAATAAACCTCCTGAAGGTCTTATTAATCAGCTTTAAAGGGGGACTCAGTCTTTAGATAGTAACACACTGTTTGCACTGTTTGTTAAATCTGCGCCGTGCACTACCTCCCAGAACGTATTTGAGGATTAAGTTGTCATTTACCTTTTAGCTGTATGTACATTTCTTCAACTTTTTATCACGTACAGTTCATCTGCTTCACATACTTCACCGACCAC
The DNA here is from genome assembly GCF_914725855.1 of Thunnus albacares. Classification (NCBI taxonomy): domain Eukaryota; kingdom Metazoa; phylum Chordata; class Actinopteri; order Scombriformes; family Scombridae; genus Thunnus; species Thunnus albacares. The sequence continues at coordinate 35,231,336 of NC_058107.1, read as the reverse complement.
GACGCTCTCTGACATCAGACAGTGGGTCTCGACATGTCCTACACAGTCAAACACAGGATTACAGGCAAACAAATACAACTCACTGCTGAGCTATTTGTTTTACTGCACTTATGATCACAGTGTTTCTTTTATTTGCATTGTATTCGAGGCTATTTCCCAGACTACTGGCTGTTCTTTGATTCCTCTTTTTATGATTACTGGTGCTAAATTGCCCAAAATCTGAAACCAGGAACAGTTTTCTGTCATCCAACTCCACTGTCATGTGATATTGTCTATCAGTATCCACGAAAATGAAGACAAAAACAACACCAAAGTAGTCAGAAAGTTAAATATCATTGACCGAAGACCAAACCTCCTATCTGAAAAATGCACTTTTTTGAGAAAACTAAAAAAAAAACTTGTTTTCTTGCAGAATGCTGTTTGTGAAGAATAGGGAGCCTCCTCTCCAAAAACAAACATACACACAGATTAAAATCGTTAAAAATACTAATTAAAGCTGTTTCACCTAAAAAAATCAATATTTCTCCTACAATGTTTGGTGACCACCAGACTTCCTGGAGGGGCTGTTAGCCGAGCTGCTGCTAACGTTTGTCCAGTTTATTTCTCTGATAACTTAAGATCCGGACGTCCAATGACTAAAATCCTTCTTCCGGCTAAAAGATATAGATAAAAACCACCAAAATTTATCATGAAAATGTGGCTTAAAACTGAATAAAAGTCAATTTATAACAGTTTGTGTGGAACAACCACAACGCCGATGTATTATCTTGTATGTGTGTAAGTTACTCTTTGGTAGACGCCATTGTAGCGGACAAACACAGCGCCGCCGTATGCATCTGGTGCGTGTTTACTCTATGGTAGAGGAGGTATGACGCCATTGACATGCGACCAAATGAAACGGTCCGTTACTTTGATTAAATTACAGATTTCTCTGGGTTTGAAAATTGTTGGAAACATTTTGGATAATGTAAGTACACAACTCAACAACATATATAACATAGGTCCAGTTGTTTTTAGACATTTTAATGCGGAATAATTACATATTACAGCTTTTAATGCCTTGCAAAGTGCAGATAGGAGCTTTTGCATCGATATGTGCTTCTCAAACCACCTCAGTTTTAAACCCAATGTAGCAAAATGTCATCATCTGCTTTGTTTCTCAGTTTAAATCCTCCTGGATAATGGGGGGAAATTAGGGTGTCGCAGGTAAATCCGCCCCTGAACAAATCACTTCACCCTGAATTTCTCTGATACTGTGAGAATGATGCTCAGGTGTCTCCTGCTTCTGTGTTTCATAATGAAGAAACCGTGTGACATCTGCTCCGGAAGTCGCTATATATTGATTAAAAACTTACATATTAAACCACTGAACATGTAAACGAGAAGCTGGGTGGATAAATAAAGATTAAAGGCAGAGAGACAGTGTGTGTGTATGTGAGAGAGAAAGAGAGAGAGAGAGTTTTTAGATATGCGAGGCAGTCACAGGACAAAGTCCAAATTGTCCTTGAGGAGGAGGGCAGCGCCGGGCCCGAGCTGCTCAGTATGTGTCAGCACGCCGTCGCCTGCGGACAGAGACTGAAACAGTCACACACAGTCAATGTAAACTAGCCGTCCATCTGTCTGTTTTAGTTTAGAAGCTTTATTTATACAGGGGGGGACTGTTAATTCAACATGTAGAGTTTCCTTTTGAAATGTTCTCCTTTATATTCTAAATATTAATATTAAAGTCAAATTCAAACTCTGTTTAAAAAGCAACCAGAGCTTTGAAATTCTGAGTCCAGTTTTGTTTGATGGGGTGTTTTTTTTTTTCCTTCTTTTTCAAACAAAGCCATCATTTGAAGTTGAAATACACACACACACACACACACACACACATATATGTATATATATATATATATATATATATATATATATATATATATATATATATGTATATATGTAGAGCGTTAGAATAGTTTCTGAACTTTCTGAACATCAGTGCTGCTCTTCGCCTCCCTGCAGCCTTTAAAAGTTACATGAAATGAAACATGACTTTCACTTTGTTTCCACGGCAGAATATATACACATATTTAACAATTAATGAATGCAAAAAAAAAAAAAAAAAAGCTTTTACTGTGATATGGTGTAACTTCAGTGGTGACCTCAGTCCTGATAGCTGCAGAAAATACCACAAATTACGCAAAAATTTCCACTATATTACACTCAGTCACGTATCAATACTAACATATCACTTCCCTGTTTAAAAAAATTGACTGATAATAAGTGTACAGACACACTGCAGTTATAGTTAAATAAAATTATTTTCTCACATAGATAAATAACCCAGCAGGCAATTAAACTGAGGGATAACATTGTTTAGATTTATGAAGACTTATAATTAAGTTTGGCTGCATGAATGAATAATTACAGTTGGGCGAGGGAGACCGTTTTTCATCGCTCCGTAGAAACGAACAGTTTGAGAAGACGATAGTGTTTGAGGATGTAGGAGGAAGTTATTCCTTTAGCTTGTGTGTGTTCTTGTGTTCCTCAACAGTTTTATTAGTTTCTGAGGGTTTTTCTTTTAATGTTTGGAGAGTTTCTCCACTGCAACACTGTATATTCAGAGGCAAGTACATGGTCTAATTAGTCCGGATAAACAACAGGGGGAAACCTGCAAAATGTAATATCCTGAAGTAGCCGATTGCTTTCGAGTCCCTGAAGAGAGAAAAAAAGTCTTGTTTTATTCAACAGATTAACACAACAGCAAATTGGTTTATTAATAATATCTTACAGCAGCTTTCTTGTTCTATTCACTTCATTTGAGTACATTCATATGAAGCAATTCTGCATGAGTGATTTGTGTTTAATGGTTGTTGTTTAGCGCTAATGCAGGAAGTAGTTTAGACGTTTATATGGTGCAGGTGCAGGTATGACGGTCACCAAGCAACCCCAGCTGTCTCCTTTCATACAAGAAGTCAGCATTGACATTTCTAAAATATGTATTTGAGGAATATTCATTTGAAAAGTGTGCAGTGAACATTTGGTAAATTGGTTAAATAAGTGGATGACAAACATAATCCAGGCTGCATTACATTCCCCCCCCCCCTTCACCCCCAAAGGTTTTTCTTTCTGATGGAAAACACACAAAGTGACCACCTGCATAGTAATTTCCTGATAATGGCTGAAAATGAAACATGAAAAAATCTATTTCCGACTGATTTGTTCCATCTGGCGCTTTATAACTAATGCTAATGGATGCAAACTGAAATGGATAATACTACATGGTTTGCTGTATCCCAATCTAGTAGTTATGTCATCAGTATTTTAGCGACGTACAGACGGCTTGTTATCATTTCATCTCTTTTAGGAAGACTTTCCACTGTCACGTCCTGCCTGGACTTTATCTGTTATTTTTGGACTCTTTGTGTATTTTGTTCTCTTGAGTTTTCAGTGTTGTACTTATGTTGCCTGGCTTTGGTTTTCTCTGTGTTTCCCTTGTTAGCTCATCCCTGTTCCCAGTTTATCAGCTCCCAGTCTGCCCGTGTGTTGTGTCACCTGTTGTCTGATTACTTTAGTTCCTGTTTTATTTTGAAATGTTTGTGTCTTGTGAGCTTTACTTCCTGTGTTTTCCCCGCCTTTGTTAATTACTTAATGTGTTTCACCTATGTTTAGTTTGCGACCACACCCTGTGTTTCGGTCTTTGTCGAGTCGTCTGCTTTCGTTCTGTTTTTGTACTGAGTTTATTCTGCGTCGTTCTGCGTTTGTTCCTGTGGTCATGCTCAGTGTTCCTGGTTTTTGTGTCTCAGTCTTTTGTGACTTTTGAAGTTCTTGCATCTGAGCTAAGTGGCAACCTCCGGGGCTGTAAAATGAAGCTAACGCGGAAGTGCCAAAAACTGCAGTTCCTTGAACGACCACTTGAGGCTCCAAAAGCGAGTCAATCCCCATAGACCCCCATGTTAAAATGTCCAACTTTACAGCAGAAATAAACATGTTTACAGCCTGGTACAAACAACGGTTTTGGTCTCTGTAGCTAATTTCCTCTTTCATGACAACTGTACGGGGGGTGAATTTTTTTTATAACTCACCTGTTTAAATGTTATTAAGCCGTAAAGTTCTGCATAATGAAGGACATGGCTGCTTTGAGTGACAGGTCCGCCAGCCGCTAGGTGGCTTGTTTCAGCCATTCGGCCCCCGCCTCTTTGCCTATTTTTGATTGGCTGGGAGTTAGGCAGCGTCACGCACTGCCAAGAGCGGCTCACTTTGAGCTTCAAAACCGCTCTTCAGAAACCAACGGGTGACGTCACGGTAACTACGTCCATATTTTTACACAGTCTATGGTTTTGGTCCACCTGCTCCACTCACCTTTATCACATCCACCAGATTTTGGAACCTGGCTACAGAGATTTGCTCACATTTAGACACAAGAGGTTCGACACTGATGATAAGGTCTGGCTAACAGTTCCCAAAGGTGTTTACTGGGGTCGAGGTCAGTCATTTCTTTATGTAGCTTGCTTTGTGCAGGGGGGGGTGTGTTTTTTTCACTCAATCAGCCTCTTTCTACATATGATATATACTGAATATAGGAATGTTTAGTAGGGGTGTGTGCCCGAATACAAATACGTTATTCGACAAAGCACAAATAGTGAATATTTGTTTCATACAAATATTTTAAAAATTATTTGTTTTTGGGGAAAAAACAACAAAAAAACATGTCAAATACCAGTACGCAGATCGGTTACATCACTATCTCAGTGTCTCTCCTCTGCTCCACCAGTACGTCTGTCAGCAGGTCTCAACGAGGGGAGTCACATCCACCTGCTACATGACGCACATTTCCTAATTTGGACATCACTCCCGGAGTTGGGGGTGTTCCCCAGAGATAAAGCTGAGCCTTCTGACACACGCTTCATGAACACTTATACTTAAAAACAAAAACAGGATTTTTAAGCCTCTTTCCACTTTTATGCAAATACAAATGCAAATAATTTTGCTGCCTCAACAAATACAGATACAAATACTGGGCCTTCTGCACATCCCTAATGTTTAGTTGATGAGAGTGTTAGAGCTAGAAATAGTGTCATTTACTGTCTCCTCATAGTCCCCCTGCAGTGTCAACATGTGTGTGTTACAGAGGGGTTTGAGTGTGTTTCCATATGAGAGGTATTGGGATGATGAGTGTGTGTGTGTGTGTGTGTGTGTTTGTGTGTATGTGAATAATTTATCTGAGCGAGTCATGTGTGTTTTGCATGCTGTGATAATCATGTTTGCATGAGTGAAATATTTAAATGTGTTTGTGTAATTTTTCTATATTTGCACTCACATTACATGATAAACGTGCACCTGTCATGACCTCACAGTAATGTAACATAATGCATGTATATAAGTGATTTAAACACGGTTTACGCATAACAGTTTACATATTGATGTGAAAAGCCAGACACATGTTTATATTCATTAACTATGCGTTGGTCTGTCTGACTGGCTGTGAACTGGATTTCTAGACTGTGTTTAGTTTGTGGATAAAAATAGAAAAGGACAGATTCTCTCTTTCTCTCTTTCTCTCTTTCTCTCTTTCTCTCCCAACTCCCATCCGTTAATCTTCCTGTAAGCCTATTAATCATGGCTGTCTATAGGCCCAGAGGTCGACAGCCTGTCTCTGGATTGGGCAGTTCACACCCGAAGGCCTTAACCAGGAGTCGTGCTGTGTTCAGGTCTCGTGGGAAAAAGCTGTAGATATAAGCTTCCTACCTGCACGTACGGTTCAGGTTTGACCCGAATTAGTTCTACTGATATAGGTATTATGTATTATGTAAATTAGGGTCTGTATTTACTATTCAAGCATCTTAAATTAGGAAATAAGTCCCAACTGGCCAAAAATGTGGTCTTACTTCTAAGATTAGGTGTAAAAAGTGTTCAATGAACTTTCCTAGTTGAGGAAATGACTCCAGAGGTGTCCGAACCTGCTTGGAGATGACGTGAGATCGCAGTCAGTCAGAAATGTTCAATGGAAGGAGAAATGTTGGTGACAACGAGCTTATTAACAGTTATAGTTTTAGCAATAATATAAGAATTTCCTTAAATGACGTTGTTTAGGATGCGATCTCTCCCTCAACAAGATTTTTTGCAACAGAGAAAATACAGCTTTGAAACATTGACGATTTAAATGTGACATAACCAACACTTTAAGCAATAATATATCAAACTTTGATCAGATAATGTGCGTATTAATTAATTTCGCCATCACTCAGCATGAAGTCATGAAAAGTGTACACAAATTCCCTACTTTCAACTTTTAAATACATTTATTTATTTAAAAAACAAAAATCCATGATGTGACTCAAGCTATTAATTAATTTGGCAGCATGTTTTTACATTTATAGTACATATAACCTTGGTTACCATAGTTACTCAGTTGCCTATATAAATACAGTAAAACCTACAAATAACAAATGGTGCTTGTTTATATATTTTTAATTTTCCCATCGTCTTACACAATATATTATCATGATTCTGACTTCCTACTTATAATAGAAGGACTTCTCTTTGCTGAACGTTGTGTAGGAAGTTTCATAAATAACTCTCAAGTCCCATTTGAAGGTTTTCAGCCTGATTCCTTGACCTGAAATTTTATAAACACAGGCCCAGATTTCCCTAAAACATGTGCCTCTGATACCGGATCCCCCCCTTCACCGTTATTCCATCAATTATAATCAACAAAGTTTGTAAAAAAAAAATTGCGGGCTTTAGAGTCTCAAATAGTCTCATGATTGAAATTGGCAGCAGACTGCATGGATGAATTACTGACTGCCTTTTTTTTTTAGTGGGAATCAGGGTGTGAAATTACCATGAATCACCAGCCAAATGTTGGTAAGCGTTGGCTGCGGTTGGTAAGTTGGCTTCTTCTCCCAGTTTCCCGTGGCTGGTAGCCAGTCAGTCGTCTCAGTCGGAGGTCAAGCTTGTGCTAACAGTCGAATCGGCAGGTGATATTTATTTCCCTCATATACTTTTCTAACGATGCTGGGTGACATATCGACAACATCCAGGTCAGATATTAACACATCTGCGGTTTCATACTTAGATATTCGTCTTAATCAGGTGGAGCTGTGCAGTTAATAGCACCTCAGTTTGCACCTCTGGATTTTTTTTTTTCTTTGCTGTTAATCACAGCTGCCGTTTTTAATTTTTTGCTTCAGGGATTCTGGCTCGCTACACTCGTGAAGAAATTAAAGTACAGTGCGCGAGCGTCGAGGCGACCTCCTGTAAACAGCGGCTCGTATCAAAGCGTGTGATTGCCGAGCTCGGTGCTGTAATGTGGCTTTATCCTCAAGAGGAGGGAGGAGGAGGAAAAAAAAAAAAAAATCCAATTCTGGTTTCTGCTCTCAGCTGTCAAAACAAACAAGAAATTATCTTGTAACTAGTCAGGTGGAGTTTTCTGTCGAAATAGTTTGTTTCCAATGTTTAGCATTCAGGAAAAGAATTTGCCTGCAGAAGTAGCAGATACAGGACGACTTCCACAGCAAGAGATTGGTTTATTACCGCTAGGTGAAGCATCGGCCACAGCTGAATAGAGAGATAAACACTTGACTGATATTTGTATTAGCCAATAAGCCCATCAGTGGGCCAGAACATACAGTGCTAAGTATCTCAATCTCCCTTCTTTTCTCTCTCTGTTTTCCTCCTTCTTACACTCTGCTTTTTTTTTTTTTTTTACCCCACGGCTTCGGTTTTTTCTCTCCAGTTTTTCCTGTCAGAGAAAAGACAGACAGGTGAGGAGAGGAGGATGGAAAGTAAGGTCAAAAAGTGAGAATGAGATGAAAGAAAATGGATGAGGGAGAGAAAATACTGCAAGAAAAGGGAATAATGAGACATGAAGATACTTAAAACCGCATGTTCTGCTTTACTGACAGTCTTATTATCCATTAAGGTGAAAGTCTCACCTCCATCTTTCTATTTCTATTTTTTCTGCCTCTTCTTCCTCTCATAATCTCAACATCGCCTTTTCTATCCTCTTCTATTTTCCTTCTCGTCTCTCTGCTCTGTTCAGTCATTACAGTCGACATTAATCAGATCTTTTAACAAGTGGCGAGGCCTTTATTTACTCCGTATATTCACATAATGAAAGGAGCAATCACAGTGCAAGCAGCCACGTATATTGTTTGACAAGTTGCCGCGTGCTGCGGCTTGTCCTGCCGTCCAGATACAACAGTGTTACTGCTGCCATGCACGGAGAGAGTTGTGGGAGTTTCTTAAATGACATTTTTAATTTTTTGTGACAGATTAGGATTTTGAAAAGCAGGATTGATGTTTTCCTACAACTTGTTTCACATATGAAATGTATTAAAGGATGATTTTTCTCCACAGCAACATGGAAACCAGACTGTTTACCCCTTCAGGAGTTGGAATTTTTTAAAGTTGAAGTTTTTTAGGTCAAGTGCTTGGACTTCGTTATGGAAAGTCATTGAAAAAGTTTATGCAGTTCAAAATAATCACAACATTATTTCAATCAGGAGAGACTCGTAGTGAATGGTGTTTATTGAACAGTATGATAATAAATTTAAAAATCCTTGGCGATTAGACTCCATCATGATGTGGTGTTAAAAGCATGAATAGGATAACCCCCCCCCCCCCCCCCGATGGAGTCTAGACACTGGAACGTGGAGGTCAGGAGGTTGAATGATGATCTGGGATGGAGAGGCTAAGAGCGAGCTCCGGTGTTGCGGCTGAGGAGGTGGATGGGGAGGAGGTGGACGCGATTATTGCCTGAAATGACAGCTGACAGCAACAGAGAGAGAGTTTTAAAGTTTGACAGCTAGGCTGTGATTGGCTGTTTAGAGATCGTGGAGAAATCTGATTTGTTAACTAGAAGTGACGCAACAAACAGCTGATGTGAAAGCAGGAGGAGCCGAGAGAGAGAGAGAGAGAGAGAGAGAGAGGGAGAATGAATGATTATATGATTACTCACACTGTTGTAATTTAAAAAAAAAATCACATCAATCTTTTTTTTGTATTAGCAGAATTAGTAGTAGAAATTGCAATGTGTATTTAATCAATTCTTATTTGTTTGTAGTCAATTTTTTGTGTTCTTGAACATGTTTGCAGCACGTTGCAAAGCTTCATTCACTTTCAATTAAAATGTTAAAAGTCACACTCAGCCTTCAGCCTGGTTCCAGACCTCTGAACCGCATCTCAGATGATTTTTTTCTGTAATGTACTGAGGTTTGGTGATGTGCTCATTAATAACTGTTTTTCTGGGTGGAAAACCAGCTGATCAATCAAAGCTGTACGGGGCAGGATGAAGAATTAGGAGGTCATCTTCCTCTGCTGGAGCCAGAAAGACAAGAACAGAAAACAGTTTCACAAAAACGGCAACGAGCACGGATGAGTCGGCTCGCAGAACTACGTGATAACTATTATTATTAAACAGTAACTGAAACAAATGTATCAACAGCAGATATCATCAGCTGGTGAGCAAAGACTTGTGACCCAAGCTGAGTGAAGTTATTCAAGCTTGAAACTGCTTTTACTTGTTCTTTAATATTTAGGTAATAAATATTATTTACACACCGGCTCGCTCAGTGAATAACGGCCTCTAAATGCCAACTAGGATCCGGAGCGGGCAGGGAAAGCACACACAACATTTCATCACAAAACGCACCAGTGGAAGCCGTCGGCCGACAGTAGAAGACTGCGAATACACTCAAAAACTCCCAGTAGGGTTACATTTCACAGAGTTAAAAAAAAAACTCTGACTGTGGATGGAATTTGATATGAAATTAAATTTCATGTGTGTGGTTTTTGCAAAGTTAAATCTCTCTGCCTCCACTAACTGAGTTTCAGTGCAAAGTCAAATCTGCTGGATAGAATTTGCATAAAATTAAATGTCAGAGTGAGTGTGTGTGTGTGTGTGTCAGTGAGTGAGAATCCATATCTTCGAGTGGGCTCGCACCACCAACTGTGTCTGTCCAGATGTATTGGATAAAATTAGCATGAAATTGAATGTCAGAATGTGTGTGTGTGTGTGTGTGTGTGTGTGTGTGTGTGTGTGTGTCTTTCTGTCTGCAGCCGTGCACATATAATCTTTTTTCCATCCAATATCCAGATTGTCACCGTAGATGCAAAAACATATTGTGTTAAATTGTGCAAGAATCTCTTCACTTAAAATACTTTTTAAATGTGTGTTTTACAGTCCAGTGCCATGCAGACTGCCTGTCATGTTCGGGGACCCCCGACCACTGTGACAGCTGCAGGGACCCCAAGGCCTTTCTCCATCGTGGCGGCCGCTGTCTGTCCGTCTGTCCAGCGGGCTTCTTCGCCGACGGACGAGTATGCACAGGTAGGATTGTCTTTTAAATATATACATCCAAAATAGCTCAAAACTGCCCCTTAACTTTGCAATTATCTCACTTTAGTGCTGCAGATGAAGCTCTCTCCACATAAATTAACATGCTGTTGCAACACTTGAGTGTAAAGATTCTCAAAGTTAGTAGTTTTTTGTTTGATTTTTCTTGCTACAGAAGGATAAAACTAAATTTAAAAGTAATGAGGACACTGAAATCTCACCTTTGAAGGAGAGAAATGTACCCTTTGAACCTGATTAAGGTAGTTTGCATCAAGTCTTACCTTCTAAGCCTTCTTCTGAGTGACATCAGAGCACAAATAAGTCATAAACACACTGCAGGAATCTTTCCAGTGATACAGATATCTCACATCTCACAGGACAGTTAGCAGAGCAACGTTTAGATCTAACAGACAAAGATCTCTGTTAGATAATAATAATTTTCCTGTTGACCCTCTGGAAGCTTTGCATTATGGTCTTTGTAGTCCCTACATCACAGTTTGGAAATCAATAGACCGTATAGCAGCCCAGCACCTGTACAGACAGTAAACTTTATAAAAAGTAGAATATTTCAACAATGTGAAATATGCATATATAAATATTCAAATATAAATGTAATAAGAAGCCCCACATACTTAATTTAAGGCACATCTATCCTTGAACAGAATTATTTATTGAACATCATAAAGAAGAACTAAATTTAAGTAAAAGCACCAGCAGCTGAAAATAGATTAAACTTTTGGCTCCGCTGCAGCATCTCAGCGAGCCTGCAATAAAATATGAGACTTCAACTGTGTGTATGTGTGTGTGTGTTTTTTTCTCATCCCTCTCGCCTATATGCATATTCGTGCGTTCTCGCGGTCACGTTCGCCCCGCTCGAAAACCCCAGCGAGACCACCTTGACCGAGCGTTGACCCGCGTCAGGCGTAATGTTTTTTACATTTTACTGCATTGAATTCCCACCATCTGCCGTCCCGTCCCATTGACCTGTTCTCCTTGTGAGCCAGACATTTACTGCCCACAGCATTCATGAAGCTGTAAAAAAAAAAACCCAAACGCCCCGACGCTGTAAAGCTATCAGGCACAGATAAAGGTATTAACTTTGAAGCCTAAGCTGCTAAAAGTTAGCGGCCGAGTCTTTAACAGCGTTTCCACTTTGTGTGTTTAGAAATATAAAGAACGGGCCGCTGGGTTGCTGAACTTTATGTAACCGGGCAAGTGATCCGGCCGAGATAGAAGCAAAACACTGTAGAACATATAACAGAGACATCACAAAACCAACAACTGTGTATTTATTAACCAAAGGATTAACAATACAGATTTAATTAATAAAATAGCAGCAGTGAGTGTAGCATCACAAACAATATAAAACAGATATCTAATTTATTATTAATTATTAAAATTCCTTAAAATATATAAATATGATCATATGAAACAATGAAGATGTTGCCAGTTCCCATTTTTTATAACAAGAGGTTATTAAACCTTTATTAAATGTTACTTAAGTCAGATTTGACTTTATTATGAGTCACTGAAGCGAAGATAAATGATGTGATAGAAATACAATGAACAGATGATTCTGCAATAACTAGTACCTGGTCTCCTTTTCACATCGGTTAAACTCATCATCCGTTCTTCAGTATAACAGGGTTAGAGTCAGGTTTAGAGTTAAGGTTAGGGGGTTAGGGTTAGGGTTAGTAACGTTCCAGATTAGCTGCAGTGCAAGAGATCAGTTCTGCACAAAACATTGGACAAAAAACAATCTTATCTGCTAAAGGATGCTAACGTTAGGCAACTGAAACAACTTCTTTAAGGTTTGGGAAAATAATCCACTACAAGCACAATACACTGATGTGCTTTTACTTCCAATACTGATCAATATATGAAGTCAAGACTATAGAGTGCACGTTGTTGCAGGAAGATCTTGTGTAAAACCTAAATTTGCAGCACTTTTCAATGATTAATTGAAAGTCTGCTTCAAATAGTTCATATTTACTTTTTCTGCTTCAGTTGTCGATTATGAATTTATTTCCAAACATTTGCATATATTACTCATAACATATGTTGCACCTTCAAGACGGACTAGAGCTACTTTCCATTTTCTTGTGACAGCTTTTATTTTAGGCTCGGTTCAGTTACAAAGCGTACTGTTACAGAGAAAAAACGTCCGGCCCACAACAACAACAACACACTTTTTTTTTTTAGAAATTCTCTTAAAGGGGCAGCGCTCCAACAAATGCAACCTCCTCTAATGACAAAATATGACACTATTATAGCCATGTGATGCCTGAGATGTTAGTAGAAATATTAATAGAATAAAATAATATATAAACATCTATAATTCCACTGTAAACATAAATTCAAGACAACCTTTTGCCAGTTGTACCTATTTTTTCTAGGGCGCAACCAAGCGGCAACCTCCGGGGCTGCAGTTCCTTGAACGGCCACTTGAGGCTCCCAAAGCGAGTCAATCCCCATAGACCTCCATGTTAAAATTCCCAACTTTACAGCAGAAATAAACATGTTTACAGCCTGGTACAAACAACGGTTTAGGTCTCTAAAGCTAATTTCCCCTTTTATGACAACTGTACGGGAGGTGAATTTTTTTATAACTCACCCGTTGAAATTTCATTAAACCGTAAAGTTCTGCATAATGAAGGACATGGCTGCTTTGAGTGACAGGTCCGCCAGCCGCTAGGTGGCTTGTTTCAGCCATTCGGCCCGCCTCTTTGCCCATTTTTGATTGGCTGGGAGTTAGGCAGAGTCACGCACTGCCAAGATGACGACGGCCGGAGCGGCTCACTTTGAGCTTCAAAAACGCTCTTCAGAAACCAACGAGTGACGTCACGGTAACTACGTCCATATTTTTATACAGTCTATGGGCGCAACACATACAAATGAATATAAAATGTTGGAAACGATGGCGCTTTAATGGTTCTGTCAGTCAAAACCAACTTTTATCAGCAGCATATTGGACACGCTGTCATCAGCTGAACTTATAATATTTATAGAAACCAGTAAGGACACCACTGGTCCAAACAGTGCCATCCATCTCCTTTTGTTTTCTTCTGATGATCCCGTTTCTATCCCCCCCCCCCAACAACTTCGTTAATCTTTCTGGACATCTTTCTCCTCTAGTCTGTCAATCTCTTTCTAATCTGTAACATGTCCATCTCTCCATTATCATCATCATCTTCATCCTGATCTTTCTTTCCTCCACTTGCTCTCCTCTCCTCTTTTTTCTTTTCCTTCCGTCTCTCACTCTGTGTAGGCGGCTGTGAGGTTTAAAGGGGATTTGGTTGTTTTTTTTTTTTTTTTACTCTGTAATCTTGAGATTTCTTATTAAAGAACATCACAAGTGCCCTCATTGCATTTTTTTTTTTCTCTCCTGTTCTATATGCACTGCTTTCATTATTATCTTTATGCATAAGTTGATTACATTGCACCAAACAGAGAGTCATCAGTGTCAAAAGTAACCTTCAGTATCAGAATATGTGGACAAAACAGTGCATCACTTATTGTTCAGTGTAATATAATTCATCTCAGTGGGCACAACTTTCTTTCCCACTGCAGGTTTTACTGTGGCAAACAATGTTTTTACCACTTTATACCGTATATGGACATTTTTCTTCAATTCTGCAGGTTTCGTATAACTCTGCTCCGGTTGGTGAAATGATTAAATCAATAAAAACTTGATTTACTTTTGTGAAAACAACACTTTAGTTTGCCAACAGCACTTTTTGGGGCGGCTACATACTGTACGTAGGTTGCAGAGAAAGCCGATTTTAAATGTCACACTAAAGCAAAAAGTTTTGCAAAACTCAAGAGTCGGTGTTGGTGATAAAGAGAGGACGCATCATCTTCTGAAAGTCTCCAGCAGCGTTGCCACCCACCGTTACCTGCCTCCACTCCATCTGCAAGTCTAAAATGTAAATATTGAAAAGGGGGGCAGCTGACAGTTTTTTTTGTGGACAGAGAGGACAAATTCATTTAAAGATCCCTGTCAGACATACTTTAAACCAGGGGTTCTCAACTGGTCTCACCCTGGGACCCACATTTTCCCACCGTCATTAAGTAGCGACCCACTTTTATAGAATTCAAACCAAGCAAATTTATTTTTCAAAAATATCCTCCGAAAACACATGTATGTCATCTTTTTTTAACATAAATACATATAAATGTACATATATATATATATATATATATATATATATATGGGCTTCACTGTCTTGCCTCCGAACATCAACACAAACTTAAAGTGAACGTTGATCAAATGATGGTTACCATGGCTACAGCGCAAGACTGCTGCACATCTCTGACGCATGCCTGTCATAATATATATATATTTTCTTTTCAAAATAAAAGACAAGTTCAACATCAGATGCGCATTAAATATTATATATTTTTGACCAGCTGTACGCGACCCACCCAGAACGGCTCCGCGACCCACTTTTGGATCGCGACCCACCAGTTGAGAATCACTGCTTTAAACCATAGATACCATAATAATATGTGTCTGATATGATTTTTTTCCACAATTACCTCATTAAAATCTTTGACATCTCTTTCTTCTCCCTCATTGAAAAATCCAGAATCTATAAAAAATGTCGTCGATTGGCTCCAGACTAGTTGTGATGTCACTAATCATGCCTATATGGACACGCCTTTAACTCTACCTCTCTATCACTCTGCACAGTGAAGCTCAAACATCCAGCTGAAAGAACAAGAAGAGAAACATGTTTTTGAGTGGAAAAAAATGGCCGTTTTATGTGGGAAGCAGCAGCAGCGTCCTGCCACGATGTACCACAACTACAGAGGGGTTTACTGTAATTACATTAACAGCAATTAGTTGGTGGAAACACATAGTTTCTTAAAGGGGAAATGTGCACAACATTTACATGGAAATATATTCTGAGTTTACTCGGATTTCATCTGGGAGTTCAAGTTTCCTTCCACAGTCCGAGAACATCCTCAGCCGGTCAGACTCTAAATCACCCGCAGGTGTGAGAGCGAGAGTCCGTGTTCACCTTGTAACGAGCTGTCCCGGTTCTCCTCCGCGAGCTGGCTAAGCTATGACAGGCAGCCTGAAACCATAAATAAAGCTGAGATAGGAAGAGAAAATGAAGTTTTGAATTAACTGACAGTCACAGTCTCTCCTCTCCTCTTCTCTCCTCCTCCTCCTCCCACCACAGCCTGCCAGTCATCCTGTGCCACCTGTTCCAGTAGGTGGGATTGCCAGTCCTGTAGCTCCCAGCTGCCCCTGCTGAGCGCTGATAGCGGGCAGTGCCTGGCTTCCTGTCCTCCCGGTTCCTACCAACATGACCACACACACTGCCGCCGTGAGTATCCGGGGGGGGATTCGATGTGACTTCCTTTACTGTCTGGATGCCTGTGATGGAGGTTGAAATGGTATTTTAGCTCAAGGAAAAGGGAAATTCCAGCAGCTTTTCATTTCACTGTAAGCTTTACTACATTTGAGTTGAGATTAATTAGATCAGATGATGCTAATTAGACAGTTTAATGTGTTACAGTTCATCTTAATTTGGAGACTAATAAATCTAAATATACTCGACATATATGACATATGGAATAATGCAAGCTATATGTATAATAATTCCAAATAATCTACAATATTTTAATATATACATGAATATATAAACAGCCAATTAGCCAAATTATAGCTTTTTCCTCTCCTGACTCCTCTCCTCGTCTATTTTATTCACTTCTATTCTTTAATCACACACTTTCACACAGATGTTTCTCCGTGTGTCATCCTGACACGTCTTCAAATCTCAGTATCTGTCAATCACTTGGTTTCAGAGCAGCAGCAGCAGCAGCAGCCTTTTGGCAGTGTGGGTGCAAGAAATGTATCCACAGTTCAGTAAACACACAGTTTAGCTGTTGGTCTCCACACTCGGTGTGTCACAGTGTTTTGGATGCTTCAGATAAACTCCGTGTGACTCGGTTCCAGCGGATTGGTTATCCGAAATAACTTGGAGTGGATGTTTCGACTGAATATTTTACGAAGTGATGAAGGAGAGAAGTCTCTCTCTGGGGTCCAAGTAATATCGCCTCAATATTAAAAGGGAAGAAGCCAAAGACAGTCAGTGTTTGGAAGCAAAGAGCAAGTTTTTATTGCATGTCTGCTGAACTGTTGCTGCACTTTGGCTCAATCTCCTCCGGCGGGATTGTTTTGAGGAATTAGTTAAATTTTAGCCGTCTTAAACGGCGACTACTGAGCGTGCTTCACATTTCTGTCACAAAAAAAAAAGTTTTTACTTTTTAAACTTCTGCCAGTTTTCCGTCCGTCTCTCCTTCTTCCTCTTATTCGTCGCAGTCTTTCAGAAGAACAGAATGGAAACCAATTAAGCGTTTGAAAATTGATGTGGAATTGAAAATGAAATTGTCTTGAAAATTGTCCAGCGTCATTTGTTTTTTTTTTGTTTTATTGTTATTTCACTCAACTGAAGCTGAGTGCTGCATTATGCCGCTCTCTCTCTCTCTCTCTCTCTGCTTCCTGTCAATCACTAGACACCCACAGATAAAAACCTGAACCATCTCCGCCAGGTAATAATCCCTTTAAAAAAAAAACAAAATCTCAAATCCATCTCTTATTTATCGAGGTTGTCTTGACTCTTTGCTGCAGTTGATTTCAACATTATGAGTATTTTGATTAGAAATAAGTCAAGATTTAATAAATCATTGGCTCAACATCGCAGTAGCAGAGAAATGACTTAAATTCTTGGGAATGAAAGTGTTGGCTTGGTCTTTGTGGAGATTATAACCCCACCCAATCGTAGTCTAGCATCCTCCATGACTTGGATGAAATTCACTTGACAACAACAACATCATTATGCATAAAAGAGCTCTCAGATCCTTCAAGAGAAACTGCAAAGAAGTCTTTCTGCACGAACGTTTTGAGGCCACTTTGACTCCCTACATGGGATCAAACAAGCCGGTAATTAGATGCAGGTAATGGCAACGTGAGACAAGAACTCCCTACCACCCTTGGTTAAACAAAACCCTAGAAAAAACCCCCACATATCATCATTATTAACTGATTGTCTGCAGAAGGTTATGAAGCTGAAACCGTCACACGGCCATCAAACAGTTAAAACAAACGAGCAGTTATCACGCCCAGCGTTAATCTTGTTCCCAATGCTGCACGTCTGTTAAGTTGAGCCCATCGACTGTAAATAAATATGGACGTCATGACGGCTCCCCATAAGTGAAGCCAAAACATCTCGATCATAGGTCATAAACCCCGCCCCCTCCATGCTAGCGGATGGGACATGAACCAATCTTTTGGTCATTTTAGGTTGTTCTTATCACGCTCACGTTTTTTATTAGTTTGTTTTTTAATTATATATTTGACAGTATAAAAAGTTAGCGTGACGTCATGATTGACAGCTGTGACAGCCGCTCTCAAACCTCCGTCAGGCTGCGGGACGGCCGCCCGACTCATCCTGCTCCAAATGACGTCACACAAGCAAGATGGCCACTGTCGGAAAGGAGATATATTATATGGCTTCACTTTTGCATCGCAGCAGGAAGCGGAGACGGACGTGTCTATTTACAGTCAATAGTTTGATCCCTGCGTTCATTTGCTTCCTCTGATGTTTGACAAAATATAACTGTGATATAAATGTGAATGTGATTCAAGTGACTGATTGTTACAAGCATGTTGCATCAGATCTAAAAGACTGAACCAGGGGAGCAGACAGAGGTTAAAAACTGTCCAAATGACACATGCAATCTTGTTTTGTAACCTTCCAAGAGTCTCTTCAATCTTAATGGTGGATAAAAGCAAGAAGGGGAGTCTAGATCCCACAGCACACGGCGCTAATGCAGGGTAATTGCACAACGAGCGCCGTCCATATTGACTGTTACTCAACCCAACCTACCTCAGAGGTCTCCTAACGCTCCGAAAGCCCCCGAACCCATAAATAAAACCGCGGCTCAGAGAGCTAAACCCCTGTAGGCATGCTAATATACTCGGACGGTTTGGCTGAGCTCCTCCATCGATTGGGGAAGACCTGCTGTGTGACTCCTGGGAATGATGGGTAGAAAGAGAAAGAGAAAGAGGAGGGGTAGGTGAGAGAGAGAGAGAGAGAGAGAGAGAGCAGAGAGTAACCACAATGTGATTACAGTCTGGCCAGTTCCACAGCTCAATTTCACACCTTAATGAATATTGTCAGGAGGATTGGAATTCCAGACCTCCCAGTGCACCAGCTCCTCGGACCTCCTTAAATAGGAGAGAGAGAGAGAGAGCAGCTTTGTCTCATCCTGTCTTCATTCATCATCCGGCTTTATGTACTGTATACAGTGCTAGCTATTGTACAAACCCATTGTGGAAATCCCACCTCATGAATTTATGCTGCCGTGCATCAACGGCGGCATCCGATGCAGAATCCTCCTCTCATGTATTAATCCGGTATCTAGCCTACATTTCATACTGTAGATGCTGCTTCAAATCTTGCACAGCAAATTAATGCAACTGTTGTGCAAGAAAGTCCCCTGTCATGCATTTATCCTGCAAAAAATAGTGGAGCCAAATACACAAACCCCTCGTGTGTCTCAGTCAACTAGTTCTTTTAACCTCCGACGGGCTTTAACGAGAGAGCAGAACCTCTCGGTTATTCCCCAGCGGTTTTCCTCCTGGGGACGCGGTAGAAGAGTAGCGGCGGGAAGTGGGACTCAACAGCGACTGTGGCTGTAAATTAGCCGGGTGCTCGGGTCGAAGCTATTAGGTGAACGAACTCTTATTCCGAAGCTTGTTTATGCGGGAAAAAGGGAGGGAAAGGTAGAAAGGAAGGAATGAGAGGGAGGGAAGAGAGAAGGAGAGATAAGAGGAGATGGGAGTTGACAGGAGTAATGAGTGTGTGCTGGAGAGGTTCGCACCTGATTGTAATATTTCTTGGCAGAGGACCAAGACCACCCAGAGCCCGCTGCGTTCCTGCAGCAGGGCCTACCGGGAGTTTTGTTAACACCTCTCTGTCTCTGACTGAAGGCTTTACTGCTCCTGCATGCTTTCAAAGTTGGCTTGTTAATAATAACGAGGGAGGTGTTGTGTTAGAGATACTTCTCCCCTTCTTCTTTTTTCCTCTCTGTCCTCTCTAAATTCTCTCCTTCGTCTCTTTTCTCTCTAATGGCTCTGTGAGTTTGCTTGTTTCTTGAACGGTGCAGCTGCAGACTAGACATAAGAGCCTGTTTTCAGTGTAGAATATGTCTTATCAAATACATCCTGCTGTTACTAATCTCAGACCTATTACACTCACTGCTTTAGAAGCATACAAAAAAACATGTCCAGGTACTGAGTCCAAAAAACATTAACTGTGATTTTTTATATCCCAAAGTACTTGTGACACCGTTATCTGCTCCTTTTACAGTTTCATCAGTATAACATGGTTTTCGTCGGACCTGACGAAGAGCCGTTTTCGGTTGAAATGATGCAATAAAGAAGAAATTATAAAGGGAGAATGTACAATTCTTACAAGGCCTTCATAACTGACTCCGAGTGTTTCTGTAATCTTACCAGTTAAAGTGATTATATCCACTAGATCAGTGGTTCTCAACTGGTCTCATCCTGGGACCCACATTTTCCCACCGTCATTAAGTCGCGACCCACTTTTATAGAATTCAAACCAAGCAAATGTATTTTTCAAAAATATCCTTCGAAAACACACATATATCATCTTTTTTTAACATAAATACATATAAATGTACATATATATATATATATATATATATATATATGGGCTTCACCGTCTTGCCTCCGAACATCAACACAAACTTAAAGCGAACATCGATCAAATGATGGTTACCATGGCTACGGCGCAAGACTGCTGCACATCTCTGACGCATGCCTGTCAAAATATATATATATATTTTTCAAAATAAAAGACAAGTCCAACATCAGATGCGCATTAAATATTATTTATTTTTGACCAGCTGTCCGCGACCCACCCAGAACGACTCCGCGACCCACTTTTGGATCGCGACCCACCAGTTGAGAATCACTGCACTAGATTAAGGTTAAAGAAAGTTTGTCGCAGGCATACAGTTAGAAGAAAATGTCCTTAATCGTTAAAAGAAACCAACAAATTGGATCTAAATCAGGTGTGTTACTACTCGTTACTCTACACATACATCAACACAGCTAAACATCGGTCATTTATGTGTTTCAGCAAAGCGACCGATGCTGTTATTTGTCAGATGATGACGGTGGGAT
This sequence comes from Thunnus albacares, assembly GCF_914725855.1. Classification (NCBI taxonomy): domain Eukaryota; kingdom Metazoa; phylum Chordata; class Actinopteri; order Scombriformes; family Scombridae; genus Thunnus; species Thunnus albacares. The sequence continues at coordinate 35,210,790 of NC_058107.1, read as the reverse complement.
ATTTTCCTCCCTGACCGGCTTCTTCCTCTCTTGTTTTGGACATCAGTATCACCAGGAAGTACGCCTGTACTGGATGATTCTGTACCTTGTGATTTACATCCGACGCCACCGTTCAGTGTCAGTGCATGAAGTAGTGCGACCTTTGTGTAACTAGGTGGAGAGTGAGTGATATATTTCATTATCGATTAGTCGTTTGGTCAATAAAATGTCAGAAAACTGTGAAAAAATGACGATCACAGTTTCCCAAACCTCAAGATGCAACATGAAATATTTTGTTTTGTCCCGACCAGCCGTCCACAACCACAAGATAATCAGTTAACTATCATCGAGGAAGTAAGAAACCAGAAAATACTCACATCTGAGAATTTCTGTCAGTCAACTAATGGATTGCATTTTAATCGTTGCAGCATTTTCTACTTTGATGCAGGAAGCCTGAGTTTGCGTCCCATCACAGACCACAATTTCATTTTGGCTTTTTAACCATAAACATGATCTTTCCCTGATTTTATTCCACTGTTTTTGTTTCCTAACCTTACTTAAGTCTTTTAGTTGCCTTAACTTTACCATACCTAACCTTACTTTCACAGTCTTTCCCTCACCTTCGATGTGGCACTGCAACTTTCAGGGCTTATAAAATCTAAACCGTTCGAGTTATTACAAAGTTTTTAACAACTTTTGTTCAGCGCAGTGTCATAAGTCATGTATTAAAGTTTGAAGCCGATACCATTAACACCCTCGGAAGAGATAGCTTTTGTTCAGGGGCCAAAACTGGGGCAAAGTCTTATTTTGAAAGGCTAATTGCAGACTTCCTGTTGGATTTAGGTCAGGAGTGTCAGCATACGATTTGTAGGTCTTGATGAGACGAATAATTGAGTTTTGGTTCAATCTCTCTACGACATTCCTACGGGCTGTGGCGGCCATATTAGATACATAGGTGGCGCTCTCGAGCACATTTTGGCACTTTGGGGGTTAATTTTTACATTTTATCAAACTTTTCACCAACTCAGACTTGTAGTTGCCTTAACTTCACCATACCTAACCTTACTTTCACAGTCTTTCCCTCACTTTAACCATACTGTAGTCAACGTGGGGAGATGATGGAGAAATTTTAGAAACGTTAGCGTTCACAAAACAGAACATAATACAGGATTATGCAGAATCCTCCGGTAGTGAATGTTCTCGTACGGTGATAGCGGTGTTTCACAATTCAAAACTGGATGCAAAAATGTATTCATGCACACTAAGCCAGTAAAGATCATGTTTTAGAATATAAAACACCGTATGAGAAAGCAACCAAACATCTGTTTATCTTCCTCTTTTCTTTATCGTCAGGTTCATTCTTTAAGGCGGCAGAGAGGAAACTGGTTTATATTTAGTTTACAGTCCTTTTTGAATCAGATTGTCCAGCATATAAGCCTGACATAATCTCTAAAATGTATATTTGTTTGTACATAAAGTCTTTTATGACAACAGTCTGTTTTTTAAGAACACTATTTCTACTCGATATCTCTCATTTATACTTCACCTGAGAACAAGAAAAGCTTTTTTTGGGGGGAGCTATCGTCTATTTTTTTGTCTCTGAACTAGAAAACACTTTGGCATTCATGGCTGTTTTTTGTTAGGTATGATTTCACAGCTGAGTGTCATGAGACTTTGTTGAAATCGATGCTAGCTTGACTGTATCACCCTGTTTTTTTCCTCTTTTACTTCAATTCCTGCCTTTCAGTTTCATTGTGAATGTGACAGTCAGGAGCCGAGGCAACCATGACAACAGCACAGTTCTTCTTCTGGCTCTCCGCTCCTGTTAAAAAAAACAAACAACAACAACAACAACAACCTTGACGTACTATTGTGGGATTTTTTTTTTCCTTCTGCATTCTTGCTAATTTAATTCTGCGCTTCAGCAGGAGAAGAAATGATGTTTTGAGAGAATCAGATTTAGTTCTTCCTTCATGCTGTTTAGAGGTTGAAAGGAACAGCGTGGTAGCTGGTTGTTTATATGCCGTTTCTCTATAGGTTAAGCTCGTGTTGTGTGTTGTTTTCGAACCCTCGGGAGTGTCAGACTATCTCAACAACCAATCACTGTAAGAGGAGGATGCTCTGCTGTAAGCATGAATAGTGAATGGATCTGTAACTGGAAGAGAGAGAGAGAGAGAGAGACTGTATTCTTTTCTGATCTCTGTAACTCAGGTAATACTCTCCGGGAATGTAATGTAATGCATGATATTGATTGGATGTTGAGATAGTCTGACACTTCTCCTCCCGAGGTACCAGCCTATCTGCAAACAGCACGGAAGACGAGCTTAACCTATAGAGAGAAATGGCACACCTCTTATATAAGACACTTGATGTGACATAATTCAATTCAAATATGTTTTTTTTTTTTTTTAAACACAGTGAACCTATCAGAGAACGGCACATAACACAGAGTTTTTTGCTTACTCATAAGCTCATCTCAGGTCCTGTTTACTCAGCTCTCACACGAGCTGCAGCGCACGTGTGTCTGCAGCCTGACAGACGCATGTATGACAGAAACAATATATAGAAATACAGTCATAAAATGATAAATGCTTTGACAATTCCTCTGCCTCGCCTGGTGACAGCTCAGGAATGCCTCGAGGGAATTTCTCCAAATTTGGCGCAAACGTCCACTTGGACTCAAGGATGAAGTGATGAGACATTAGTGGTGAAATGTCAAAGGTCAAATGTCACTGTGACCTCACAAAACAGGGTTTTTTTTGGCCATAGCTCAAGAATTCGTAGGCTAATTATGACAAAAATGAGTGAAGACAGTATGTTTCTTCCCAAATCCATTTTGCCAAAAAATACACCTTAATAGCTTTTGTTAAATTCCTTCAAAGTCTTCACTACAAATATTAAATGGATGTAAACTGCAACGTGATTGGCTGGTGGAGACTCTTGTTATCGGCTGTATTGTAGTTCTGGTCTCTGTAGTGGTTTCAGTTTGCAGCTTCTCAAATAAAAAGAGGCTTTCAGCTCTCAGTGACCAGGTGTCAGAATAAACACTCACGTGCACAAACCTGATTCCATTTCCGATTTCATTCCAGCATCAGGGGATTCTCCGTTTTATTTCCTTTTTTTTTTTTTTTTATATTTCATTCTCTTCCTCTTTGCAAAGCTGTTTGCTCTGTGCTCAGTTTAATTGCCGAATCTCTCACCCCATCTCGTTTTATCACTCGAGGTTTTTTTTGGATGGGAAGGGGGGGGGGGGATGGATGTGAACCACAGCAGGCCCCCAGTAATCGTGTGTCCCCCCCCCCCCCCCCCCGCCCCGGTCCCAGAAGGACAGAGAGCGAAGATTATCCGCTGCACTGTGTGACTGTGCATTCATCTCAACCTCCCCTGGTTTATGCAGAGTAGGCTTTAGAGAGGAGGAGGAGGGTTTTTTTTTTTTTTTTTTTTTTTTTGGCAACTGGCCTGCTAGGATTACATTTGCTGATAACATTGCGCTTCGGGCTGCACAGAAAAATAAATTGCTTTCCTGCACGGGGCAAGGTAAAGGACGTGTAATTCCCTTGTTGGCTATAACCATTTTTTGGAGTGTGTGTGTGTGTGTGTGTGTGTGTGTGTGTGTGTGTGTGTGCATGTGTGACCCAGTCATATAAATGTAGGAGTCCCATCTTGTACTGAATGCTTGTAGATGCCTGATTTGTCCTTTTGCTTCACCTGCAAGTAGAGTAGTGTACAAAACACATGTACATGCTGAAGTGGTGTTATCTGATGAAAAGGATGTGCACATTTAGTTTATATGCAGCTGTGGGAAAAACACAGTGATGCACATGTGCAGTAGAACAATTAGGAATTTCTGCATGATAGATGTCAAATATAAATGACTGTACTTTGTCATTTGACTGAAGGGCAGATAGAAAGAAAGACATTAAAATTGGACATGGACGTGAACACAATAATAAAAAAAAAAAAAAAGGATGAGAGAGAGAAAGAGAGAGAGAGAGAGATGAGGAGAAATCCAATGTGAAACTGGAGAGAGGCCAGAGGGCTGAAGCAAGCAAGAAAAAGGCTGGGATGGAGAAGAAGAAGAAGGGCATCATGGGAAGAGAGGGGTGCACATATTCAGAAACACAGAGACAGAGAGAGAGAGAGAGAGAGAGGGGGAAGATAGACGAGGAGATGACGGCGAGGAAACAGGAAAAGATGAGAGGCGTAAAAAAAATCGAAACGTGAAGCCAGGAAACTAGTTCACCTGTCAATCTACCTGACAGCAGAGGATTCAACCGTCTTCACACAGGACTAAACAAGAAACTTTGCCGTGACCTCGAGACGTCCTGACCCAGACGCTAGCTGTCCCATATGGACCCGGACCTACAGCCAAGACAGAAGGTTCTGATTTAAAACCATGACGGAGCGCTTCTGTTTTTAACTGGAGCAGCTTTTATAGTCTTTACGGTAGACGGAGAAAGGAAGAGAAAGTTCAAGCTTTTCCTCCTTTTACTTTATTTTTATGAACTTTATTTAGCAGATGAGATTATTATTAATACATTAAACATGTCAGCAGTCACAATAAATATTGATTGAATTGATTTGATTTGACAGTCAGGTATTGATTACATGCAGATGTTGAGGCTACTTAAATATATATCACACTAAATAGTTAAGACATTATGATCTTCTGGACCTTTGCTTCAAGAAATTTTCTCTAACTGGACGTCTTTAAGTTTTAGTTGAATACCTCTGATTTATATTAATGCGACTGATTGATTGTGACTTATTATGACTGATCACATGACCTTTTTCCTTTGCTGAGAATAAAATATTAAAATGACAGAGACTCAGGGGAGGGATTGAACAGCAGAAATCGAGTAAAGCTCAGCATGGAAGAGAGTAAAAATAGCTAAATAACAAGGGGATTAAAAACAAAAATTACATAACCCTGTTGGAAGTAAAGTGTTTGTGGCAGAAGAAGAGAAAGACGCCGCATGTCGTGCTCCTGCCGGGGAGTACGAGGATGTTTGTGTGTTTTCAAGACGATAAAGAGAGAAGCGTGAGGAGAGAAAAAAGAGAGCAGATACGAGAGTTTTTACCTGAGAACAATCGGTAGCGAAGAGCAGATTTATCTCACGCTGCGATAACGTGTTTAGCTGCTTTCTGACGTCTCCTCCCGTTAATTGAGGGAGATCTTCATCAGCGTTTCTTAAACGGCGCCGTTTGAATTAATTACGCTCCTCCTCGTGTGAATCTCTCTCCTCTCTCTCTACTTTCTCGTCGCTTTCTGGATTCTCCTCACATCTCTTCTTCAGTCCTTCTGTCTTTCTTTCTCCATTTACTTCTCTTGACCCTTTGACCTCACTCGGTCTTCTTGTTACCACCTGTGTGTGTGTTTTCTTCTTCTTCCATCTTCATACTCACCCTGCAGAGTGTCTGTCTTCAGTATGTGGAGCGAAATATATCACACTCATAAAAGTAACGTCAACCAAAAGACACAATGGGGGTTCTCACCAGAAAAAAATGACTTTCTAGGTTTTGAGGACCTGAACTGAAGGTTTATGGAAGTCCTCAGGAGATCTACAAAGACCTTTTACGGCTTATCAGCCAAATCTTTATGTTGTCAAGCTCAAATTCCAATTTCAGACTTTGTTGAACTTTATTTGGACAAGCAAACAAAAACCAGCCAGAGGTTCCTTTTGATTTCCCTGATTTCCAAAGATCTCACTGATAAGCCTGAGCTCTGCCTTCACAAATTTACCTTTCAAACACTTTCAAACAGGATAGAAAGTGGTCGATTCTGGATGTAACTACTTTCTATCTGAGGCTGAGCCCATCAAGTTTTCCCCACAACAACTTCATGTTTCAGAGAAAAGCATGTCTTCTTTGGGTTTTCAGTTTTAGCTGCTCTAACAATCAAGGAACCTTTTCCATCAGTTTCCTTTAATAAATCCTTCATAAAGCGTTGAGAAACAGCTGGATATATTTTTAAGGAGGACGAACTGATTAGATTTTGGTGGTCAAAGGTCAACGTCACCACGATAATGACAGAAATATCAAATAAAGCTTATAATTTATTTTACGTGTATATAGGATAGTCGTAACAGGACACATGTAGCTCAGATGATTTGGTTGCGTTCTAGCTGTCTAAAGACATCCAGAAATGAAACTTAATATCAGAGCGGTATTTTTCAGGACGGATGGTCACGAGAGGAATCGAACCCTTGACTCTGGTGTTATAAGAGCACTGTGTTCTCTAGCACTTAGATATACAGGAGCACGACTAAACCAGGAGAGCTAGCAAGCTAATGGAATCCCGTCAATACCAGCACACACACTGGCCAGATGAACTGTATTTTAAATGACAAACCAACACAAAACTCTGCACATCGTGAAGTTATAGGGACCATAAATACTTATAAACACCTTATTTTAATTTTGCTGGGCGTCTCAGGCAGACTATATAATATAACAGAACTCACTATTGGCCACTATTATCTCCAGAGCGGCGGACAACTGTGTTTCCCAGTACAGGAGCGAGCAACTTTCACAAAAAAGTCAAATTTCCGCTGATGGAATAGCGGTTAGGCGTGTTGATGTGTTGCACCAAATGTAACATGCGCTCCATTTACAACACCTACCTATACAATATCTTTGTCAACTGAGGTGTGTGTAGATGTGTGGCGTTTGCTACAAGCTCGCCAAAGTACACGTATATACACACAGCTGTAGCTGTAGCAGGTGTGCGGTGAAGCTACTGCGCGTCGGTTGGCTGAATCCTCATACATACAGATGAATCCGCAGGTGTAGATCCAGACGCCTTACGTATACGTTTCCTCCATCTTTCCTCATCATCCAGATCAATTTACTGGAATCATGAGATACTATATGTGTGTGTGTGTGTTTGTGTGTGTGTGTTTCTGTCACTGTCACCCTCAGACACACACACACACACACACTTAAATTATTATATAGACTCCCCACATAGCTCAGCTCACTCCAGCCTCCTGCGCTCACAGTTTGTCTGCACTGTTGTCAGTGTTGCTTTTAATAGCTCATAAAATACTACTAGTAATGGCAGCTACACACACACACACACACACACACACACACACACACACAAGCTCTGCAGAATCCTGGACATGTCCTGAATTGATTTGCTCTACAACTGTTGTTTTTGTTGTCAGTGTTATAACATTTTATTTTCTTAATGCACAAAGGAAATATTGCAAAAATGCATTAGAAATTAAAGAATATTTCCCCTAAAGTGTTTTTTATCCTACTTTGAGAGCTTTAGAGTTTGGATTGTTTGTCTCTTCCTCCAGGCAGGGATCTGAAACCGGCTATATTTAGGTAATCCATCACAACGGCCCTCGTGTCTGATTTTATTGTCGTCAGAGTTACGTTAGCGTCGTGTTTAACGGAGGAGAAAGTGGAGATTGTTCTGAGAGACAGTCTCAAAGTAATATTAAGTGAACTGAATTAGCTCAAATGTAAACCCTGCTGTGGCCGTTTAAGACAACTTAACAGTGACAAAGTACAGTAAATACACACTTTAAATATATTTATCTTCTCTCTTCTCTCCACCAGGCTGTCATGAGTCGTGTTCAGAGTGCCGTGGAGCGAGCCGGGGGGAGTGCGTGTCGTGTTCAGACCCGGCCGCCTTGCTCAAAGGCGGGGAATGTGTCCCCGACTGCGGCGCTGGTTTCTACAGTCAAGAAGGCGTCTGTTACGGTAAAATCCCTACGTGACCTGACGTAGGTTTTCTGCATGATGACCCCCCCCGTAGCCCACCTAGCCAACAGCTACAGAGACATGACTGAGCTGCACACACACACACACACACACAGATGCTCAAAGTTTTAAAAAAAACTCTCCTCCAGCTCCGGATCAGAGCAGAATCCGGTGTGACTCGCGGCTGTTATCCGTCCCGAAGCTCCGGCTCTCTCTCCTCCAGAGCTCCTGGGCGCTCAGCAGCTGTCTGCCCCCCCCCCCCCCCTCCTCTCTCTCTCTCTCTGCTCCGTCCGGTGCCATTTATAAACATCTCACACACACACACTCAGGCTCGGCGCCGCGACAATGCTCCCTAGTATATATCTGGACAATTATTCATACAGGGAGCGAATACGTTAAGAAGAACTGCGTTGAAAGTTGATCTTTTAACAGACAAACGAGGTGTCAAAGGAAAGTTCTGCTGCAGTGATACAGTAAACATCATCTGAGACACCGAGAGGTTTATTGTTAGAAGTGAACTGGAGGTGAAGGTTTGTTTTTTTTTGTTTTTTTTTTTTTTAGCTCCCTGCAGAGCTCCTCGCCAACATCCTTTCCTCTCCTCCATGTGGTGCCAAAATGATAAGTCAGCAGGAGTCGGAGTCGGCCAACAAACAATTTAAGAAAACACAATAATTAGGATTTCTCTCTTGCGCTAATGAGGATTCACAAGCTCATAGAATAAAGAGATCCTGTATGAATATGGATGGGTTCTATTTTTGAGTAGTAAGATGAAGAGGAGGGAGAATAGGCCTCCCTCAGGGTGACGGTGAACTCAGCAGAATATACTTAAAAACCACCTGGAAGCGTCTTTTCCTGCAGCTACATATATATTGAAGTTGAAGCGCCCTCTTTAAGAAAATGACGGAAAAAAAAAAAAAGGTCATACGCATTAGGATCTGCCAGTTAAAGCTTTGAGGTTTGTTTTAAAATGTCAACATCTGGAGGGAGGTGAAGGGTTTTTAACTTCTCACTTTTCCCTCCTCGGGGTTTCCTGACTTTTTATTTTTTTGTTTCTCGTTGCCCTCCAGCTCGCTGTAGGAGAAACTTTTGACTCTGTTTAGATTGAGAGAAAGACCTGCTGGAGCTTGTTGACGTGTCAAAGTGTCATGTCAATATGAACCACTACACACACACATACATGCAAATGAACTAAAGCTGAGTTTTCTTTAGATTTCTGGACATGTTTTGACTTGACTTTTTTTTTATTATTATCCTTGTTGAATATACTTGATTTTCTATATCTTATACATACTAACCAATAACTGACACAAAAAGTGACACAAACATTCATTTTTTAAACTGAGCACAAATGCATTTTATCATTAACATCTACACGCTGCCGTTCACAGCCTGCGATTCGTCCTGTGCCTCCTGTTTCCCCGACAACCCCAAGTGCATGAGCTGCCCGCCCGGGACCTCTTTGCATCATGGGAAATGTATCTCCCAGTGTCCAGCTCACCATTACCAAGACAACCACAACAGATGCAGAGGTAGGCTCAGGTCGATCATTTCTAATTAAAACAAATTTCCAGAAAGTTGGTTAAAGAGAATTTTAATTAACATTTTTGTCTCCACTGTCGTGTAGCTGTAGGTGCTTCATGGCTGTTCCAGTAGCTGACATGTCATATTTACTATTTTAATTAAGCACATATACCGTGTTTTCATCTACTGCAGTTTTAATTGGATGCTTTAAGAAATTAAACAAAGAAGAAAGCAGCTCCAGCATTGTCATTGTTTATTAAAAACATAATTGTTTTTCACTTCTGCGCTGTCAGAACGCCAACTTCAGTCAGGCATGAAGACTTTTAAAACTTTTTAATATCTTGTCTTGTTTGTTTGTTTGTTTTATTGTATTAACCCTTTCATGCATGAATTATGATAACCTCAGTCAGAAGTTATTCCTCTTCAGGCATGAAAAGAAATACTTGCACTTCATTTTTAAAGGAGTTTGTCTAACTTCGTGGACAGATGGTTAATTGTCTCCCAACATAAAATCAATACTTGGAAATTTTAACCATTGTATTACTCTTTAGTGGTTACTTGATGTTACAAAATCTTGGTTTTGAGTTTTTACATCATGGATGTATGAAGAGAACTGGATACAGCGTTGGAGGCGGGGCTCCGTTCATTCCTATGAAAGTTGCTCAGTGGCGCATGACGCAATAAAAAATCAACTTCCTGGTATGAAAGCACCCGGATCTTCCGCATTGTGCGGCCCACAGAGCATGTGCACTAGTGACCTTCGCCGGCCAAGTCGGCTACTTCCAGTTTAGCCCTCTGGCTAACTTCAATGGGGATAAAACAATTCAATCATGCGGCTCTTCTAGTCTTTTGAAATGTGATCAGACGGATCAGATTTAATTCTGATAGCGAGACAAGTCATTTCGCGGGGGTTGTGACGCTCTTTCACAATGTAAGTCTATGGGGAAAAAGTTTTCTTGGGGCCAGCATCCAGTTCTCTTTATACATCCATGTTTTACAGAGAAATTTGTGTTGCACTTACAAAGGCTGGCCAGTGGATGGCAGCGTACGGGGTGACACACTAGAGTCCACCGTGTTGGCTGATGTGCAACTATACCATTAAAACCCCCATGCATATATAAGAAAACAGCTTTTGAATAGCTGTCCGCTGTAGTGACCACTATGCATGAAAGGGTTAAAGCTGAGCTATATACACATGTTAAATACAAATTAAAGAAGATGCAGTAAATCTCACTTTTATGTGAATTTACACAAAGTTTTGGGATTCAAAGTCTTTCAAATCTCAACTTAAAGCATGTCAGGTACGCATGCTGACCTGCGTAGCTACTGGTAATATGCTTTATGTCCTGCAGTGCTTAATTCAAGTAAAACATCTTTAAAGTGAGAGATCATTTGTTCTGCCTCTCCTCCTCAGCCTGCCACAGCTCCTGTGTGTCATGTTGGGGTCCGTCTGTATCCCAGTGTACCTCGTGCTCAGATGGGCTCCTTCTCCACCAGGGACAGTGTGTGGAGGCCTGCGGGGAAGGACTGTACTCCCAGGACAACACCTGCCAAAGTAAGAGCTTTTATCCATGTTTATTCACTATTAAAAACATCTTTATAAATGATTTTCCCGCCGCTGCCGGTCCGACCTTTTTTTTTTTTTGACCTTTCATCTCCGCTGCGTCCAGATTGTCATCCTACCTGTCGCTCCTGTGTGGGACCTTTGGCTTCAGACTGTCTCCGCTGCCTCAAACCAGAGGAAGTTCTCCTCCTGCAGTCCAGTCACGTTCAACAAGGCGTCTGCACAGCTGGATGTCCCGCTCACAGCTTCCTGGATGAAATGCAGACATGCAGAGGTGAGAGCGCAAGGTTTCTTTGATTTGATTTCTGCCTTTTCGTCGAGAGGCGATAACCGAAAGTCCTGGCGAGAGTCTCTGCTTTTCATGGAGCCAATTAGCAAGTCAATCATTAGTGACTTTGTGTTTTAAAACAGATCAGGTATCAACAGCATTAATGTCATTTGTTCAAGCCCAATCCAATCAGAGCACAAGGGAAATCCATGCATACAAAACCAAACAGATCTATGTTTGTCCAATCAAACGTCTAATCCTGTTGCAAACTCTGCTTTCACATTTGAATAACGTTAACTAGTTCTGTCCATCAATCAGCCCATTGACAGAAAATCAATCAGTTATCTGTTTCAAGGGATTTATTAAACAAAACGCCAAAGATTCGCAGGCTCCGGCTCCTCCGATGTGAGGATGAGTGATTTTTTTTAACTGGTGCCAGATGAAATAATCAATTAAAAGACGACGCTTTGAGCTCCAGAAACCCAAGATAACATTTGTGTGTTTTTATCTCTGGCATTGGACCCTTGTTGCATGTCGTTCCTCATCTGTCTTTCCCCTTCATTTCCTGTGAGCTCTCTACTGTTGCTATCTACTATCTAATAAAGGCATAAAGAGCCAAAGGGGGAAAAAAATGGCAAAAAACCTGCAATGAATGCCGTCCAAAATCAAACCTGTGGTTATGTGACTGACCAGTAGGCTCCCAGGATGCACCATGTAAACAGATGTTATGTTTTATTTGCCTCTTTTTTATTCATATTGTAAGATATCCCATCACACAGCCACAATGAACACCTGCATCCAGTACAGAGATTAAGTGATCAGACTTAATCTACAGCAACATGCGCTTAATCAAAAACTTCCCTGTTTTGCTAATCTCAACATAATCCTAAAAGTAAGTTTGGACAGACGTTTGTGCACTTGTGTAGATTTGTAGACTTTGTGGATGTATTTCTGTTTGGAGAAGGAAGACAGGAAGTGTCAGGGGTGGGACAAAAACAATCGATAATACGACATATCGCGATATTTCCAATTGTGATACGTTATCAATACGCTGCCGGCAAGTATCGATAGGACTGCTCAGTATTGATTCAGCTACTTTGGCTTTAGCATTTCCTGTAACTGCTTCACAATAAAAGCCTCCTGCTGGTTCGCCGACGGAAAGTTTTTATTATGAAACAGCAGCCTTTGTGTCCCCTAGTACACACACACACACACACACACACAATGAGGAAAAAACCTGTATTTCAGAACCAAATACGTCTGTTAAAATTCATTTTCAATATTTTAAAAACTGTTTCAATGTTTCAAAAAGTTCAGTTTCAGTGCTTCAACTTTCAAAACTTTTTTAAAAAAAAAAACTCTTGCAATGTTTTATTTAAAAAGCTTTATCAATGTTTTAAAAGCTGTTTTCAGTGTGTCAAATTTTCAAAAAAATCTGTTTGAATGTTTAAAAAGCTTAGTCAATATTTTAAGGGGCATGACTAACGTCTGGTAGATACTAACGTCTTCCACTTCCACAGTCCTCCGCTGCTTTTCACATCATAATCGCACACAAGTAGAAGGATTTCTTTGTGTGTTCCGAAATCTTTTTTTCCACTTAGGAGCACATGTAGACCTTGAGAGAAAAGTTAGCGTCGACCTCCGCAGAGAGTCTGCTGGAGCTTCGTCAATAGAGTCACATTGGTAAAAGTTTCTGTGTGCTACCTGTGTTGAAGCTTTAACTAGCAGCTTTAATACAAGAGGCTCTCTGGTATGTGTATATGTGGCTGTAGGGGGGGAGTGTCAGTACGTAGCATGTAAAGCTCTGAATGTAGCGCGGTTACTTATCGGCGGGTCGTGTGTTGTGTTTACTGCCACAGAAAAGGAATAAATGTTAGTTATTATTTGTATAACTACAGTTCTCTGAGTAGCTCGACGCCTCCTCTCTGCTCCTCTTATCAGACTTACTAACATTACCAGCAGCTCTGTGTGTGAGAGGCACAAACTGAGGCTGCAGTGTTGTCATATTTATACCTCTGACACTAATGTATTGTTAATAGACATTCTACATTATCTGACTATTTCCTGCTGATTCTTTCTTTCTTCTTCAGTTAAAGATATCGTTGATATCGTAGATTATTTCTTTGTGATATTAGTCCAGTCAATCTGTGGTTTGACCCGGGGAAAATTGCAATAGTAATCATTCAAGATTCTTAGGGACATCCAAATATCATATTACAAGTATATCATTATATATGTAGTGGATCAAGGTAAATTCAGGGGTTGAAATTTGGGGCCTTCATTTCAGAAGAAGTGTGTATCTCTGCTTCTGAATATGCTATTTTCATATAATTTATGTCTACACATTGGTTTTCTAGGGTGTTCTCTCACATACAACCATCAGATATGACCTGTTCTGAATGTATATGTGCACTATGGGGGTACCCTTATGCCAAAATTACCTTTTTTTTAAAAATCCAAACAAAGTCAAACAAATTAGGTCATAAACCATGTATTATCATTGAATTTTCTTCACAATCCAAATCTGTCTTAGTAATGTGTTTTTCCATGAAAACTATGATGCATATCAGCACAGATTGCAGTGTTTCCCCTTGGTTGAGTGGTTTGGCTTGGCAGGGGGATGGGGGGGCGTGGGTCGGGGGGGTGTGGGTGTGATTAGCAGCCACACATTTCTCCGTTCTTTGTGTCTCTGATTAGCGTCGTCAGGTTATGCTAACCCATTGTTGCTAACTTCGGCGCTAACCCCCTTCATTTTCCAGCACTTGGGGAAACAACAGACGTGACTTTTCTTGGTCTTGACAGCATTTATTAACGGACATATATATATATATATATATATATATATATATATATATATGTTGTGTATCCCAGAATCACCTTTGTTGTGATATATATCGTTATCGTGAGTTCATCCACTCCTAGTGTGTTTGGAGACACCTGATCAGGTTGTTTGTGAGTATGAACTTGTGTGTGTAATAGGCTCATATTTAGGTTTGAAGGACTAGTCTGTCAAGTGAGAATAATTATCACCCACCTCCCAACACCCACACAAACACACACCACTGCAAATACCACCTACTTACCAGAATGCCAAGTTTTTTTTTTAATGATGCGGGATGACAGCGAAGAGAAAAAGAGAAATGAAAAGACTGTAATCAGTTTTCTTTACCTCCCTTGTACGTCCAACCGTGTGCTATGAAATTCTATCCATTTACCACAATCACCGCTCCACTCTTTTCTTACCTCGCTGTTCAGTGTTTGTGCCCACTGACAGTACCGCATTCAGTATTTGGCAGGGAGAAGAGTATTTGTTCTGCCTGCTGTCTCTTCCTCGAGCGCAGCCAAGTCATTCGCCAACGCTGGCGTTTCGTTCAGCTCTACTTTCCTCTCGGCTCACTTTTCATCTGCTGGAGCTGCTGTTACCTGAAATTAGATAAAACACAGGCTGCCAAGCAGCGGTTTAATGGCTGCTGCTTATATTAAGATTAAATTTGAGGTATTTACTTGACAGAGAGACTTACAGGTGGTTTTGAAAGCATGAGATCCCTGAAACTGAGCTGATTCTGATCTGGAAGAAGAAGGATGTTGCACTCATTTGTTTTGATTTTGGGAAACAGAATTAGTCTTTGTTAAAGCGCTTTTGCATTTAAATGTTCACTTTTTAAGCTGCTACTGTAGAAAAGTACTAATAATTACTGGTTTATGACTTTTGAGTGCTGCTGCATCACACTATGTCCAACAAGTCCTGCAAACTAAACAACAAAGCAGGTGTTCGTCTTCCAAAATGACCCATATGACTGTTTGTCAGTATTTTAATTGGTAGTTATTGTGATAATCAAGTAATTGTTTTAAGCAAAAAAATTTCGAGCAAAAATGACAAATATTTGCTGGCTGCAGCTTCTCAATTTGAGAATTTGATGCTTTTCGTTGTCATACGTGATGGTAAACTTTAGATTTTCAACTGTTGATCAAACAAAAACAAGATATTTTATACTTGTAACAGATATTTTTCACTATTTTCTGAAATTTTGGTTGCAGATATACTGACTACTGTTCTGCTAACAGAATATCCCAAAGTATCTGGTTGTTTAAAACTACCCATTTTTACTTTAAGAGTCCTTTTTTTCACATGACAGGTATTAACTTTCATAAACTTATCCTACATGTATGTTTTGCATGTAAAAATGTGATCAACAGAGTAACAAGTAAGGAGTCAAATTGGAGTAAAAGTTTATGTCAACCTGAAATGTTATGCAGGAGAAATACTGCACTCAGATGTGCACTTGTGTGACAACCTGTGAAGGTGAAGGTACGTAAAGGTACATTGTTACTGTCTAACTCTTGGTGAAGGATGCTTAATATAGGAGGTTTATGCAGCGTTGCTGTACTCATCCTTCACGTAGCGAACAGACACCTGGACTCTTGGGAAATAAAAAAAAAAAAACACAATACAGAGCTTCAGTATTTCACTATTGCACTGTTATTTATCATTGAAACTTGAATGTGGACAGGAGGTGTGGGGGTGGAGGGTCCTTTAGCTGACCTTCTCACTTCTCTGAATTCAAAGCGATCAGAAGCCGTGAGCAGCTGGGGGGGGGGGGGGGGGTTGCGTAGGAGATGAGTGACACGGGAGATATGGTGAGTTTGAAGACATGGGTAGGTTGCATTATGGGTAGAGGTTTTTTGTTGCTATGCTCCCACGGTGCTTGCAGATAAGTTCTCGCCGTCTGTTTACAGTCACTCAGCAGCTGTGTTTCAAGATGTTGAGTGCAGTTTAGCCATCGCGTCAATTGCAGGGTGCTCCGAGGAATGTCTTTATAGTTTTCTGTTAGCTGACACGGTTCCCGGATTCCTGAAGCTCGGAAACGTTGTAATTTGTCGCTCGTTCTGTTGTTTATACGTTTTTCTCTAATTCCAGTGGTGTTCACTATATGAGGAGAGTGAACCATGACCTGCTGGTTTGCTGGAATTCAAAATAGTTTTAGAAAGATGAGCAACACTTGTAGTATGAAGAAGTTTATCTCCGAGGGGCATGAATGATTTATTTAATACCTCCCATTTATGTGGATTTGTAGTGTTTTTTATGATATATTTTTCTATGATATATTTTTTATGTTTTTTTATGATTATTTATTTATTTTTTTTATCACTTTTTAATATTTTTTATCAATTTATATTATTGTATTATGCATCTTTCTGCTCCCTCTATACACAACACTTTATAAAGCCTTTTTATCTTTACTATTACTACTATTATTATTATTATTGTTATTATCCCAATCAAAGTGTTTCTAAATGTATCCCATATCTAATAGGCACATTTTTGGATGAACAAAAAACCCCAAGTACCACCAACCCCCTAATTGCACCTTTCTAGTTAATGGACCAAATATGGCGTCACCCATGTCCCTTCTTGGACAACGATTGGCCTGAAACCACATGACCGTACATCCAACCCATCTTTGTAGATGTCCCATTGGCTGATATTTTTTTAAAACTTTTTCATACCCAACTTACTTTATTTAAATGGTATTTGTAATGTGTTTTATGATGACCCTGATGAAGGCCACAAGCCGAAACGCATCGGTCAACTAATAAAAGTTGTTCTTCATACTAGTGTGTTGCTGGAGTTCTCATCTTTCTAGACTTCTTTTTCTTCTCCCTACACCTTGGAAGTAGGTGAAGTTGTGCCAGAGACCCTCAAATTGGAGTTCACAACCTCCCTTGGACTCACAAAAGGCAGAAATCAGTGATCATGCTTTTATCTTCGAATGATGGATACTTGTAACATCTGGGCACCTTTTTAACAATAAACCAACAGCCTGAATAGAGAAACTTAAAACTCCTTATTTTACATCACACTTCAGCAGCCTGCAGATACATTCCTGCAATAAGGGCTCATGAGTCGGCATCACTTTGATTTTTTTGGGATGTTGAGTCTGAAGCCATTTAGATAATAGCACGATTTGTTTCCTCACAACAGTTTACTTTTAAGTTCGAGCCGAACACCAGAGAAATTTTGTTTACTTTACCTGGAATCGAATAGCCATTAGCGATATTGGATTCCCTTAATCATCCAGGACAAGACAATTACAAATCGATGAGTAGTGGTCAGACCGGTGTCCTCTAACACCCATTCGTCTCTGTGATAGCATGGGACCAAAACACCGCTGAACCAATACATGGGTTTTATTGTGATTAATGAGAAACAAGGTTTGCAGCTACATGCTAAACTTACACTCACAATAACAAAATACATCAAAATCAAAAGGAGAAAATGTCAGATTAACCTGCAAAAAAGGAGCTGAGTCAAAGATTAGCGTGATGCTTCTTATGGATAGTTAATTCTGTGAGTAGTGAGAACTTTAATCTGTTTGATTTATCCTTGAATGATTAGTATGCTCCGCCGCCGCCACTGCTTTCAGCACCTGGTTGCTGCGTCAGCGATAACAGTCTTCTCCTAAGACTTTTGGAAAGCTGCTCAGGATTTGCATCACCTGGAACAAAGAGGACACTTTAGTACCTTGTTATCAATTGTTTTGATTTCCAAAGAACAAAAAGAAGCAAAATTCATAACAATAACAACACAAAATAACAAAGTATGGTAACATAATATATCCCACTATGACGTGAACATGAAACCTTTCCAGTAAAGTCCGATACTTATAGTGATCAATCAAAACACAGACAGATAATTAATGCAGCAGACAGTTTTAATTAAGGCTGGTTATCATCAACATCAGTTAAACTGATAGATAAGATCTTGATCAATTGCTGTAACATTTATTGCCAAATAAAATTATCCATATGTCGATCAATCAATCAACATAAAGGTAAACAGCAACCATTAGCAAATAGAGCAGACGATTTATAGAGATTCTTCAAGCAATTAAGTTAAACTAAGGTTAAATGAAGATTGTATACATATCTTCATAATTCATAATAATAAACTGTGATGATTAAAGTTGATATAGTTTGTGTTGAGTTAGTAAATAATTACAGCTACAACAGTTAGTATTTTATTAGTATTATAGTATTAATCAGTAACTATTGTGACAATTGAGTAATTGTTTTAACCCTCCTGTTGTCGTCATGCAACTTTTGTTCTCCCGGGTCAAAACTGACCCGGGGGAAAAAAGTCCACAGATGTCATAAACTTCAATAAAACACCCAAAATACAATGAAAGTAGTGATCATTACTTTTACTTGCAAAGTGTGTGATATGGAACCATCCATGTGATTTTCAAGCAATTAGATGAAAGAAATCCATATTTCTGATATAAAAACATTTGAAAACGGGTCAAATTTGACCCGAGGACGACAGGAGGGTTAAACAAAAAAGTTTCAAGCAAAAATGACAAATATTTGCTGGTTGCAGCTTCTCAATTTGAGGATTTGATGCTTTTTTTGTTGTCATACGTGATGGTAAACTTAAGATTTTCGACAGTTGATCAAACAAAACAAGATATTTTAAGACATCATCTCGTCCTGTTTTTCTCTATTTTGTGACATTTTATTGACAAAACCATTAATTGATTAATCAAAAAAATAATCATTAGTTGCAGCCCTTTAAATAATACTTACAGTCACTTTACTCTCAGCTGATACTCAGTCTAGTGTTCATTGCAACAGCAGTTATTTGCCTTTTATTTTACAAAAAATCTGTCCTTTAAACCAAAAAGAAAAAAAAACATCTGAGGTGGTGGTGAATCTGTCAAGGTGTTAATGATTTTTTCTAATTTGTGAAGAGGGTGTTCTCAAGCTAAAGCTAAAAAAGCTCATCTCTAGCTTGGAGTTTCATTGTTCATCACCTATTGTGTCCGACTAAGTGCCACTCGTCTAGTTTGCTTTTAGTCTAAGCTTCTTAAATTAGTCTCAACAACAACAGCGCGGAGAGAGAGAGAGAGAGAGAGAGAGAGCTGAGGATCAATGTGATAAATGACACGTCATTAAAGCTCTATTCACAGTAATATGTAAAGAAGTTGTTCCACTCTGCGTCTATTCTCAGTAACAAAGGTTTGGTTTCCCTTCGGTGGCGTGTCAGTGGGTTCAGGTACGACTGGGAACAATGGAGGTTATTGTATATGTGAGAGTGTGTGTGTGTGTGTGTGTGTGTTGTTCTGACAGATACTCAGACCTCCTCAGCAGCTACTGTCCTGAAGCGGAGGAGGACGGTGTGTAAACATGCACATGAGACTCACAGACTCCAGCGTTTATGTATACACACACACACACACACACACACACACACACACACACACACACAAATATTAAGTGGGCTGGAGCTGACAAGCTATCAGATGTCTGAGAGGAAATTCCTGGCTGTAAATCCTTCTCCTCTCCAGTCAGAAGCCCTCTTATGCAGACGGAGATAGTTGGCGTGTAGGAGGCTTAATGCTGCTTGACAGACAGGTCGAGCTGCAGAACACACACACACACACACACACACACACAAGAGGTTAACACACACACCTGAACTGTGTCGGTTCACTTCTCACAATATCACAGATGTTCATTTCTCTTCTTTCAGGCTTTTAAATTTGTTGTTTGTGTGATTTTTATTAAATTAAGACAACAAAAGGAAAGATAATAATAGCTTAATTTAAGAAGAAAAGAACAAAACATCATCAGTAAGACACATTTGTTTAAAGAGGATTTTACACATCAGTGTGTGTTTCCAGGTGTTTGGGAGCACTACTGCATGTGTGAAACAAGTAGTCTAAAGTTTTCTGTGTCTCTAGAGGGAGCTGTGTGAAATCTGATAAATTGCCTCAAGTGATGTCATTTGAGTCATCGTCAGCCTGAGCTGAAGACTACAAGTTTGAAAAGTAAAAAGATCTGGAGGTGTGGAGTTAGAAAGAGTTTGTAGCCTGCTGCTCATCTCTGCTGGAGGCTAGCAACTCCAGGCTACGTTAGCCACTACTAGCATAACACACCCGGGTCTGTAAAGTTGACTGAATCGAGTTGCATTGTGGGTAATGTAGGTGACAGGTTTCGACAAGGATGAGCAATGCATGGAATAAAAAAAGACTATGGCTGCATTCAGACCAAAACCAGCTCTGCATTAAAACAATGCAGAAACAATCCAGGAAGTCCAGTTGGAGCTATTAATACATTTAAATGCAGATCAATGTGTTACGCCCATAGATGTATAATAAGAGCTGGATAGGGCGCCGCCACCAATTTTTCCCAGTGGCCACTCGCGGTATTGCAGCAAAAAATCCCCCTGCGGCCAAAAAGCATTTTCCCCATAGACTACCATTGTAAAAGAGACGCCTGTAAAACTGCTGACAGGACGCCTCGAACTGCAAACAACATCAATTATGATTCTTTCTATTATGAACTTTTGATTCATGGAGGTTTTATATTTGTAAAACTTTCCTCGAGCTGAGAAAAGCTATTTAAAAATCTGTGATGTCATCACAATGTAAAGTCTATGGGCCGAGCAGGAGAAACACTACTGTGCATATTCAGTGGGCCGCACAACACAGAAACAAACCCGGAAGCTAGAAGGACTATAGGACTGAATGGGCGCCATTTTTAGTCCAGTATCCAGATCTTATAATACATCCATGTTTATGCCAGAATACAGCATGACTACCACAATACTCTTAGACTGGATCATACAACTCGGGGAAAGTTATTATAGCAGCAATGTTACAAAGTAATCCACCAGGAATGTGCTCTTGCATGTATGTGATTGATCGATGCAGCACCTTGTCAGATGCATTGCAGCAGAAGTGCTCCATTCAAATAAATGAGAGGGCTGTGTTTCTTTCACACAGAGATAATGTCTAATTTCACCACTGCTGCATCTGTTTTGACTCTTTTTTAAAATCCATCCATCGTGAGTCTGAAAACTTATATGAGCTCAATGATGAATCAGTGGAAGGAGTGAACGGACTTGTAGCATACCACAACAGAACAAATTTAAACATTAGATCCTTCAGAGGAGTGAGATATAACCGTGCACTCTTGTTTTCTGCTGTGTAGCACTCACAACTCTTTGCAGCACTAATGTAATGATCGGGCTTTGTACTGTACCAGGAGGCTCATTTGTGAAAGGCATCGAGGAGCGCCTGCACCTCCAAACTAAATCACAACCTCATCGACTGCGCCCACCTTAAATTATGCCCCCATCAGCACAAAAACAAAAGTAATGAATCCGATTCTCTGAGCCCGTGCACCAGATAATGTGTGATGAGAACGTCTGTGCGCGTGAATTTAGGCGAGTACGGGAATCAATATGCTCTGCAACAAATTAGACGTCCAAACGGAAATAAAGGAATGAGGCGGCTGCTTATCATTCTTATTCTCTCCTCTTATCAATGTGTTTGACAGCAGAGTCTGTTTAATATGCGTCTGAGTGTGTGTTTGGTTGTTTTTTTTTGACTTTTGATACGAAGGTTTTGCGTGTAACTCGTGTTCGAACGTGTGTTTATGTCACACGCGACGCGACCGAGAGGAAAAACATGTGTGGGTGTTAAACCTAATCATGGAAACGTATAGGCTTGTCTTCTCATATCAGCTAACCAATTAAGCTTAGACAGAGAAGAAGAGGATTATGGGTAGGCGGCAGGCAGGCGGGGAGAAGGTGGGTGATGATGAGATGTCAGATTGACGGTTTTGGCTGACACCGCCGTGACTTTTCAAGGTCTTTGTGCTCCCCCAAAGGGTAAATGTTTTTGTAGGTTGAGGCTCTCTCTCTCTCACACACACACACACACACACACACACACACACACACACACACACACACATGCACGGCGCTGTGTTGGCTCAGGTAGAGCACCACTCTGCTGCTCCTGCCAGTGCCTGTCATGCAGTGTGTACACAAGACCCGGATACAGCTGACAGCCCTCTGAAAGAATCCGGTGAGAAGTAATTATAAACACAGACACACACACACACACACACACATCAGCGCATATACTGTATAAAGAAAAGTCACACACACACACACACACACATCGACTAACACTCCTGGCCGCTTGGTGACAGGCCTTTTGTCTTCCGTTTCCAGCAGCAGCAGCAGCAGCAGTCAGTCGGTCCGTGTCTCAGCTCGGCTCGGCTCGGCTCGGCTGCCAGAGCCGATAGCGCCGCTCAGTTATTTGTCTTCACGCTGCCAAAGCAGACATCAAAGGTGGCACAAAAGGGCCTGTTTCGAGGGGCAGCTGTGGCGTGGGGTGAAGGGTGTGTGGGGGCATGTAAGGGAAGTGTAAATAATCCACCTATTTGAAGCCAAGTATATATAAAAAAAGACAACAAGCAGAGGAATGTCGCAGCAGCGGCCAAACTCTTCACATATCAAGCTAAATTGAATCGTGGTTAAAAGTGCAACTGTGAACAGTTTAAAGCTGCGTTAGGAGACACTTATATGAGGTTTCTGAACAGATATTTTTTATCTTTCAGTCCAGATAAAGTTCTGATATTTGGTTTCATTTTAAAACCTTAAAAGAGTGAATTATAAAATGTCTTTTAAAAGAGAGAGAACAAGTTTTACGACACTAGAAGTCAAACTGTGATCTTACACTGACACCACCACTCTACACTCAAACTGTATCCCATGTTTATTCTAGTTTTATTTGATTTTACTTAAATTTTATTAATGAATTTATTTTTAAAAGTTCTTTGCCTGATGTAAAGTGCTTTTATTTGTCTCAGTAGGTTTTAAAAGTGCTACTTATGTCTTGTTCTGATCCTTCTGGTTTAGTTAAGATCCTAGTTTCATAATTTTTTGTTGATCCTTTACTGCCAAGTTATCTGAAGTAGCTTTAATCTCTTAACCTGCGACTTTCAAAACTATTGTTCAGATTTTAAACCATCATCCTTTAAACAGGAGTTTTATGTTTCATTATCAGAACTGAACAGTCCAACGTTTCCCCCGAGCTGAGCGGTAGTCTTTTTCTGGCTCGTGGCCGTCTTGGATCCGACTCTCCCGAGCTGGCACCGACTCCGGTGTTAATGTGTAACTTCAGATTGCTGAAGCTGGCTGCCGGCCTCATGCATTTATTTTCGAAGTGGCAGAGCTGACTAATAGCTCTTGAGACTCGGATTCCAAAAACGTCAATAGTGAAGGAACAAGATACAGTAGAGTTGTCACAGGATAACAGAAATAGTGGCTGCTGTTCAGACACAGATACATAGGATGCAACTATTTTTAGGTGTGTACCTTTACAGCAACAAGCGCAGTCCTCCTTAATCCAGTTATGACACATTTATCCTACATTACCGCAGTGATATACACAGTAAAAACAAACCGCTGATCCCCTCAGATGACTTCTCATCGTACCGTAACAGCACGTTCCAGGTTGCTTTCACACCTGACTTGTTTTGTTCAGTTGAGTCGAACCCCGGAGCGTTTACCTCGTCTCTGCAGGTATGAACACAGCAGTTGCACCTGGGTGAAGACCAAAACAACCAGACCAAGACCTTGTCGAAGAGGTGGTCTTGGTCCAGCTCCAGAGATACGACCCAACTGCAGGAAGCATTGCGCAATCGTTGGATTAAACCAGCTCCCGTAGCCAGCTGTGCTGTATATTCTCCTCTTTAGCTGACTGAAGGCAGCATGTCTTCTTCACGTAATGTGAAGCAACATATGGTTCTCATATTTTTGCTTGGTATATGACCCCAAACGACTGGTCTGGATTATCCATATATATGCTGGAAAAAAATGAGAAACATCAATAGTTTTCATGGTCAGAAACAGCAGATACAACATTTATAAAGCACATGATTCAGCTTTTATTTATCTCTATTCTAATAAATAAGAATATGAATAATAATAATAAGAAAACAGTTGAAACATAGATGCTGCTGTGCATCTTTCAGCACCACGGAGGTGATGAGAAAGAGGGAGAGATGCTGTTTATTTCAATAATACCAGTCGTACACTTTATTACTGATAGAAAATATGTTCAAAGACCGTTCTACTAATTCACCCTCCTGTGTGGAACAAGTCGTATCCCTGAGGGCTACAGTTCATACATTAGTTCTATTTTCTGTTCTACAAAAAGGCGAGAAGGAAAATCAAGTCTTTTATAATAAATGTTGTAGCCTAACTCTCCTCTCTCCACCTCCCAACCTCAGAGATATTCTGACCGATGAACGGAGTGACAGCTCCCACACGGCTGTTGTTGATACATTTTGGTTGGTTTGACATTAACTGAACCAAAAGCAACAAAGTAGAAACTCATCCACTGACCAAAGCGAACCGACCGTAGGTGTGAAAACGCCTTAAAAAAAGTAAAAATAACTGCATCTATAATCCTCCAAAGACAGTCTCTTCCCTGAGGGACAGTCATTTTCGGCTTTTCTTATCGTGGCAGCGGGGAGACACAGTCGGGGGATGGAGCCTCCTCTGTCTCGGGCCACAGCTTTAAATCTTTTTTTTTTCGTGGTGAATATAAAACATGTTTCTCTCCTTGTCCTTTTTCAGAGTGTCATCCCTCCTGCTGGCACTGTACCGGACCATCTGCAGACAACTGTACGTCCTGTCCGTCCCTGTCCAGCCTGCAGGAGGGCCGATGCGTCCCCACCTGCCCGCAAGGATTCTTTATCCAGGACAAACAGTGCCAAGGTGAGCACGGACACGCATAAACACACTTGTACCTCTGTGCATGTGAGAGGTACACCGTTAGTCCCCAACTTAACCTAAAACCTGACTCAAATAACCCCCATGAAGAAGTGAGAAGTCATTCTCAAGGTCGACAGCTGTTCCTCACAAAGTTAGCGGTGCAAAACTTGTAAAACTTGGTAAATCTTATGTCTGTGTGTGACTATTACAGTGTTTTATAATGTAGTTATGTAGCTGTAAACCTTATAATAGGCTAATTACTAAAATAGAATTAAACAGTCACTATTGTCATCATCATTAAGAGTGCTGCCTCCTAAAACGATAAGACAATGATTATGATAATTGTTATTCTCGCACCAGTGGGATCATTAGCGTGAGTGTTTGTCCCAATTAAGACCCCTGTTGTTGTTGTTGTGGACTTGTAGTGCCTGCAGCTGTTGTTGTTGTTGTTGTTGGTGGTGTCTCAATCTGCCCTAATCAGGAATAAAACCACAGAAAGTCTAAATAGTTATCGGTTCACTTTCTGTGACCCGTAGAAACGTGTTTCCACAGAATAAGCGAGAAAACAGAGAAACAGAAAGTCTGATAATGTTCTTTGTTATTTGACATTAAGACATCTTCACTGGAAGAAACACAGGAAACAAAAAAAAAAGAGTTTCTGCATGTTACTGGAGAGACAATCAAAACATAAATGTTCCAATCA
Organism: Thunnus albacares; assembly: GCF_914725855.1. Taxonomy (NCBI): domain Eukaryota; kingdom Metazoa; phylum Chordata; class Actinopteri; order Scombriformes; family Scombridae; genus Thunnus; species Thunnus albacares. The sequence goes on along the minus strand of NC_058107.1, from coordinate 35,185,463 downwards.
ATAGAGTTCAGCATTTTCATGAGTGTTGCATTCACAGGACAACAGTGTCATGACTCACAACATGTCAGGTTGGGGAAGCAGGAATGGACCCAAATGCAGATTTGACGAAAATCTCCTTTTAATCTTGCAATGGTCAAGAACAGAACTGAACAGAACTAGCAGACAAAACAAATGAAAGACTGAACAAAAAACCAGGACTTAAATAGTAACTGAACTAACGAGAAGATGAGGTGCAGATGAAGGGAGAGATGGGTGGAGAACTCAGGAGAAGGGAGTGAACAGACAGGGAAACCAGGAAACTAGAAAAACACAATACTCTAAGCTACCGGAAACCCAAAAAGAACACAAAAAGTCCAAAAACCAAACAAAGTCCAGGCAGGATGTGACCAAACGGCGACCTGGGGAAGTGCCAAAAACTGCAGTTCCTTGAATGGCCACTTGAGGCTCCAAAAGCGAGTCAATCCCCATAGACCCCCATGTTAAAATGTCCAACTTTACAGCAGAAATAAACGTGTTTACAGCCTGGTACAAAAAACGGTTTAGGTCTCTAAAGCTAATTTCCCCTTTTATGACAACTGTACGGGAGGTGAATTTCTTTATAACTCACTCGTTTGAGTTTTATTAAGCCGTAAAGTTATGCAAAATTAAGGACATGGCTGCTTTGAGTGACAGGTCCGCCAGCCACTAGGTGGCTTGTTTCAGCCATTCGGCCCGCCTCTTTGCCCATTTTTGATTGGCTGGGAGTTAGGCAGAGTCACGCACTGCCAATGTGGCGATGGTAAGAGCAGCCCACTTTGAGCTTCAGAAACCAACGGATGACGTCACGGTAACTACGTCCATATTTTTATACAGTCTATGGATGTGACACAACAAATGTTATTTCTTCTACAGTTAATGAGCTGATATGAAATTGTAGGAGAGATCTGAGCATTTTTAAAAGATTAGAAGAATCTGTTTCAAGATTCAGGAGACGTCTAGAACAGCTTTTAGTTTAGTCAGTGCAATGATGTTACACAAAACTGATGAAATTGACAGATTGGAGAATGATAGATTTTGTGTGTTTTCATCACATAATTTGATTTTCAGATCATCTTTCTTACAGCTCGGTGTTAAAGTGGGATCAGTGACGGTGTCGTTTATTACAGTTGTGTTTAAACATCACACATGGACACTTTTTGACTAGATTAACGAGTAAACAGTAGAGGAGAACGCCAAGGTCAGACGGTGGTACCTGTGCAATATGTTAACCACTGAGAGGAGCTTAGCCACCTCTTTAATGAAAATCCATTTGCTCTAATCTGCCATTCATTACCTCGGCTCAGTTTACCGTCTCTGAGCTCATTGGAAGCGAAGACAACCCCTCTATCTCCCGTCTACCAGCTTTCGCCTTCAAGCCTTTTTTAAGCACGCTGAATGTTATTGTTTATCTTGAGAAAGGCAAAAAAAAAAAAACGTGGTAAACATCATTGGATCTTTTAATAGTTTTGTCTCCAAACTTTGGCTGAGTAATTGAAATGGCAGATGCAGACAAATACCTAGACAGTTAAGAAGAATGATGGACTCAGATTACATTTCCCCCTGCGGGATACCAAAATAAATGGGGCTCTGTTTTCTCACTTGGCTTTTCCTTCGGTGTTGATTGGCTCATTAGAAGTTACTCAGATACCCTGAAGAAATATTGTATTCCTGTCTTAAAGAGAGTAAACTTTTACTGCAAAGTTTTGGTGTTTGGTGACTTTTTATGCTATATGGGAAAAGCCTGTTAATATATTAAGTTAAGTATTATATAAGAGTTGCTTGTAATTACTGTTAAATGTATATAAAGTAAAGCCCATGCATTACTTGGAAATGTATGTAGATATATTGGAAAGTTGCTTTTAATTACTATAAAATAATGTTTAAATAAAGTAAACCCCATACATTTAAGGGAAAAGCCTGTAAATATATTGGAGAGTTGCGTGTAATTACTGCCAAATAATGTTTAAATAAAGTAATGATTGTTAAAATTATGTTTTTGTAAACTATTATCACATGACCTTATTTTTTTTACAGTAAAAAACCAACATATACCAGGAATTTACTGTAAATAGACTGGATAATCACATAAAATAAAAGCCTAAAGCTCTCAAGATACCTAGATTAATGGGTGTTAAAGTAGAGTAGTTTAAATGTAATTTTACATAATTTTTCTGTGTTTTACATCCAGAAATCTGTACTTTGATGGGAAGTTTCATTTAAATTAGGTAATTTCAATTTATTTCCGCAATGTTTTTCATTTTTTTGGGCAGATTTATACATTTGTTTAACATTCTAGCAATGTTTTATAATGAGAATTTTTTTAAAATTTTACAACAGTTTGACTGTAAAAACACAGACAATGTTCATAGTAAATATCTGTATTTTTTTTTTTAAAAAAGTCTCTGTAGAATAACTGAAGGTTATTTACTGTTATTTGATGGTAAGTGTTTGGCAACTTTTGCTGCCAGACTTTTTACGATTTTTTTTTTTTACGATTTTTTTTTTTTTTTACAGTGTAAGCAATAAGACACAGCATGTAGTTAAAGGTCCATGAATTGATATGGATCAAATTGACTAGAGTTATATGAAACTGGTGGATCATAGTGACAAAGTCTGAAAGAATGGTGCAGTCTGCAGTTCTATGGAGGTTTTTCGCCTCTTTTATCTCATAGTTTTTGATTTTTACAGCACAATTACTGCATGTTTCAGTCTCTCTTCCTGCCAAACACCAACCAGCAGAGAAACAAAGTGAAGAAACATCAAGCAGCTCAAAAGCCAGAATTTATCTCAGGAGTAGGTAGAGACCAAACCTGAGCTAAAAGAAGAAAAAGTCATCAAAAGACTCCATATAGGATGATAATGTTGCTCTGTGTCAGTTGTTTGCTAACGTATTTACAAGATGATCATATGTTATAGATGTGTGTTTTTCAGTTTGTTGTGCAGTTTTAACAAAGTAGTTTGGATAGAAAACGTTTGTGAAACCTGTTTTTACATGACGTTATTCCACTGTAATAACCTGACTTTGAGGTGTTATAAGTAGAGAACAGCTGAGTTTCCACACAAGTCAAATTAATTTTTCAAGCAATTTTATTTACTGCATATAAGCTAAAATCACACATCACAAATTTGCATCTATCTGTACAACATACAACATCCTCTGTCCTTTAAGTCTAGTTTCAAATCGGTGAAAAACTTCCTTTAATGAGAAACAAATACAAGAAAGTGTCAGTAAAAGCAGCAGAGAAGGGATCTTCTTCCAGGACAAACTTGCAATAGTCATATAAATTCAATTCAATTCAATTTTATTATTTATATATCACCAAATCATAACAAAAGTTAACTCAGGGCACTTTTCACATAGAGCAGGGACCCAACAATCCCCCCCCATGAGCAGCACTTGGTGACACAGCAAGAAAAAACTCCCCTTTAACTGGAAGAAACCTCAAGCAGAACCAGACTCTAGGTGGACGCCATCTGCCTTGACTGGTTGGGTTGAGAGAGAAAGAAAGAGGGACGGAGAGAGACACAGAGAGGCATAATAATAATAATAATAATAATAATAATAATAATAATAATAATAATAATAATAATAATAATAATAATAATAATAATAATAATAATAATAATTAATAATAATAATAATAATAATAATTATAGCAATAATAGCCGGAGAAGGTGTCACAGCAGGACAACCACAACTAGAACTCTGGATTTTCCTGCGAGATGAGAAAGCACAAAAACTCAGAGGAAGAAGCCAAGTTATTAACATGCATTAATGGTACATATGTGCGTACAGATGGAGAGGAGGAGAAGAAGAGAGGAGCTCAGTGCATCATGGGAAGTCCCCCGGCAGTCTAGGCCTATAGCAGCATAACTAAGGGGCTGATCCAAGGCGAGCCTGGTCGACCCCTAACTATAAACTTTATCAAAAAGGAAAGTTTTAAGGATACTGGGAGTGCAGGGTTCTAGTGGGGTAATAGAGTACTATGAGCTCAGTTTATACAGAAGTAGTAAAAGTAGAATTACAGGAATTGAAAAACCAGAATGGCTATATTAGATCAATAAAATACAAATGTAAGTAAATATTAAGAGTAATATGGCAGGTTAAGGTCAGTGTATACAGTAGTTTAAGTATATTTGTTATCAGTTAAGATGTATATATATGGAGTCAGGATTAATGTTGGGGAAAAACATCAACTGTCCTTAAAGAAAAGTTTTTCTTAGTAAAGAAACAATAATAGAAAATATTTTATATTCCTCAGTTTGACCTCCAAAGAAATAGTTTGAGTTTTTTGTCTCTCTTCTGTGTTTTTGTGCTTTACAGACCATTAGTTGGTGCATTTGAGTATTGACATTTTTCTTTTTTCAGATGAAAACAGGCCAGAGCTCTGCCTAATAGATGTTTATTTTTTGCAACAGTACAAAAGCTTAAAATGTGCAAGCTGGTTGGATGGAAACACAGTTAATACCTGGACAGCACTTAATGAAAACCTCCTTCATTAATACTGTGTTTAGACCCTCTCTTCCTCTTCTTCTCTCTCTTCTACCTCGTACTCTTTCTTCTCAATTCCCCCTCTTCCCTCTCCTCATTATCTCTCTCTGTCTCCGACTTCTACCTCCTTCTACTCTTTGGTGCGTTTCCATCCACCTGTTTCTATTTCTAAAACACCTGAGTGGAAATGCAGAAACGCTCGGCTGAGGTGGAAAAATTAAATCACGACGTACATGAAGTATGTGACTTAGACGCTCCAATAAAGAGACGAAAAGTAGCAGCAGACAAAAAGATTGTCTATTGTCTGTTTCATCTTCACTGCCCATCTTCTTCCTCTCCTCCTCTGTCCTTCTTTCCCCTCTCGACTCTCCTCTTTGCCTCCTCTTCTTCTTCTACTCTTCCTACAGTACATCCTTTCTTCCCTCCATGCCTTCTTCCTTCGCTCCTGTACTTATTTTTTTACCTGATTTTCTCCCATCCCCTTCCCTCTGTCCCTCTCCTTCCATTTGTCCTCCCCCCCCCTCCCCCCCTCCCTCCTCCTCCCAGCCTGCCACCCCTCCTGCCAGACTTGCTCCGGTCCCTCCCAGGCCGACTGCACCTCCTGTCCTCCGCTGGCCTCCCTCCATAACGGCTACTGCAGGACCAGCTGCCAAGAGGGGCTTTTCCTCAACGCCATCACTGGAGAGTGCCTCAGTAAGTCTGTGTGTGTGTGTCTGTGTGTGTGTTTTGATGTGTAAATAGTGTCACGCACATGTGTGTGTGTGTATAAACCATTTGTGTAAAGCTTTCATAAAACAGGCTGCCATGAGTGCATGTTATTTTTATCCTGAGTGTCCTCCAGTGGGAATAGAACCACCACCTCTGGCAGGGTTAGTGCCTTGCTCTGCTGCACAATCACATGCACACAGACGTAACATAGTCTTGTGTGTTTGTGTGTGTGTGTGTCTGTTGCGCCAATCACCTGCATAATTCATGAGAAACGGCAGCCATCTGTGTTAAATAGATAGATTGATAAAAAGCAAAACAAAACAAAAAAAAAAGCTTTGCAGTCTGTTTCTTTTGAATCGTTGAGTCGAAAATGTTTGCAGAAGCTGCGAGCTGAAGTAAAAGTCGGTTTCTTTCTGTGTGTTTGCTGAAATATTTCTGTATTTTTGCATCATTCTCCATTAGGACATGAAGAAGGTTTTGTTCTCTCTGTGGCAAAAAACAAGGAGAAGTTTAGTAACTACAGTACAAATTTTGCCACATTTTATGTCCAGTCGGTGTTGATGGTAAACGTAGTCGATTAAAGCAATATATCCCTCAGTGCGTGCTATATCGACCGAGAAAGCTGCGTCATCAACGTCATTATTAGACGCCATGAGACCGTCTGGGCTACGTAGTTAGATGGCAAAAAGTGTTTTTTTTTTTGCTGCAGGAGACCATCGTTCACTTCCAACCGTGAGCGTCAACTGCAATATAGGGACAGGTTTTTGTCATTGTGTTGACTGTTGCCATGACGACGTTTCAAACGATCATTTTAACCCAAACCATGATCTTTCCCTAAACCAAACCAGACCACAGCAGCTGCTCTGAGCAGCTGCAGATGGCTCTACATTGGATTTAGTTGAAAGCCCGATGCGTCGCTATGCAGACGCCGAAGAATACCTCGTGCATCTGCATGAGACGCCAGAGGGACGTGACAAAGCATCTGGTTTTTGACAACCTGGCTTCATATTTAGCAGACAGATGGAAGGAGTATCAATCTTCTCATCTAACTCTCGACAAGAAAAGCAAATAAACGTATTTCCCTAAATTAAATGAATAAAACTGCTCATCTTTGTCTCCTAAGCAGGAAATAAGAATAATCTCGTCACTGAGCCTAAAATTTCTGTTGCATGTACGGCTGACAGCCAGATGGAGCTAAACTTGATAAAGCACTTAGCGAGTTAAATCAGTTGACCCAGATTCGGGGTAAATTGCCTCCGGCTGGTTTCCTCACCGGTAGCGACGGCCTCTGAGGCTCATGTGTATCACAGTAAACATCATTTCTCAGAAACGAAGAACCTGACGGTCACAACATAAACCTATAGCTCTGTTATCTACTGTTATCTGCTCCTTACTTACCTACCGCTCAAAAGAAAGTTTCCTGCTATAAAAGTACCTCCACCTATTTTTGCAATTTATTAAAAAAAAAAACAACTTTTAATGAGTTTCTCGCTGCTCGCAGTTACGCTTTTCAGAGAATCGCTACATGAAACATCCAGCGGGATGAAGACGAGCTTTCTTTAGATCTTTGTTAATAAACACCGACCTGAGATACTTCACACCTCCGCATCCCTCTTCTCTTCATCATTGTGCACCAAAAAAAAAAAAAGCTTATTTGTCTTTGGCAAGCAAAAAAAAAAAAAACCCTACCATATCCGGAAGAGAAATAGAAAAGATGTGAGTGTTTTGTGTGTAAAGGTTGCTCCTGCTGTTGTCCTCTCTCCTCCTTCTCGCTGGGTAATGAAATGAGTTTTTACCTATCTGGACCACTGGCTGTAGATTAAAAACAGGCGTGTTTACCAGCGAGCCAGCATGGAGAAGATAGGAGAGGAGTAAACACAATCCGAGGGACACGTTGACTTTTAATTACAGTTATTTGATGACACGTAAACCGCTACCAGATTTTAGCTTTTAGACACACACGTGTACGTACTGTAGGTGTGCACACACACACTGCTGACTCACACATACACACACACACACATACATACGCAAGCAGATAAGCGTGGTTAAACACAGATATTTGTTTGCACACACACACACACACACACACACACATGCACACACAGCCTAATCTCAAATGGGTCAAGCTCAGCCAAAATGTAGTTAATAAAAGATGCCTTGTGGCACTTCTGGGCCACAGAAATACTGGGGTCATCATTTCTGCATGGCCAGGACTCTCTCTCTCTCTCTCTCTCTCTCTCTCTCACACACACACACACACACACACACACACACACACACACACACACACACACACACACACACACCTCTCCCTCTCCAATTCAAATTCTCACAAACTGACTCACACACACATATTTTATTCTTCCTTTATTCTTTTATTCTGACTTTATGCTTCCCCTCTTTTTATCTCTCACACACACACACACACATTATTCATGCACACACTCATACTTATACACACACACACACACACACACATATATATACAACCTCAGATCACCTCACGTCCACCCAGCGGTACCGTTACTGTTACGTAACCTCTTTCTGTCTCAATCATCAGTTCGTATGAGAGCAACCGTCGGAGGCAGATGTCTCAGTATTCGCCGTCACCTGTCATTTTCTCCTCCGCTCGTCTTTCTCTCACTCTCTCTGTCGCTTCCTGTCTCCGTCCAGGAACTCTCTTTAGATTTGACAGCAGCGGCGGCGGCGGCGGTCTTGTCACGTCCTCGTCACGGCCGGCTACTCCAGGCCAAGTGATTTGCCAAATTGCACAAGCGCTCATTCTCAAAAAATACTCTTATCTGAGACTCTGTTCATTTAGCAGAGAAGCTAACATTTACTGGAGACTGAAACCTACAGCGTATCATATACACATAACAAGAGACGATAATTAAAAGATGCAAAGAAGTAAAAGATGTCACATTTATTGTTTTGGCAGTGTTCCTTCTAGTATGAAACCTTTTAAATTTGGCTCTGGGAGCTTTCTCTCCGCCTTCATGTGTCATTATCCAACACTTTGACTGAGTCAACGCTGACTCAGCCGAAAGTTTTAACAGCAGTCTCAGTTGAATGATGTGAAATAAACACAACGGTGACGCGGCAGAGCTCAGTGTCGGCATGAAAACAGCCTATTATAGTCTGATTTTGTGACCTAATTCTGATTGTTGTCCAGCTATAAGACAGTCGAACTGAACACATTTACACCGACGGAGGAAGAACGGATGTTTAGAGGCCAGAAAACGTGCTGTAAGAGTGTATCTGCAGGGTGGAAGCTCACCGTCGTCCTCGTACAGCCGGATCATTCTACATCTTTAGTGCTCCCCGGTCGCTCCTTTCTTGGCAAACCAACAAGCAAAACAGTTAAATTGATCTCATTTAGCAGATGTGTGTGTGTGTGGATTTTAGTTTCCCTTTTATCACCAAAGTTGAGTTTTATTTTTGGAGTTTATAACGGCACACAATCCTGAAAGGTGTCTTAAATCCAGTTTGAACAGCTGTGTTTGTTAAAAAGTTTACTTTAATACTTTTTTTTTTTACTTTTATTTGATGACTACTGTTTATTTCCAACATGTAAAAGGTTTACAGATTTCTGGGCAAAAGCTCTAAAGCAGTAACTTTACAGTGCTGCGTCATACGGAGGTTTACTGGTGTCCAGTACAGTAATGGCGCCTCGTTACCTCCGTCTACATAGATCCGTCTGTCAGCAGGGTCAAAGAGAGGTGACGTTTGTCTGATAATCTGTTTATCCAACTCTTGAATAAAGAGTAAGACATTTTAGCAATTACTGGCTAATTGTTACAAAAGTTTCTGTGGATATTCATGATCTTCCAAATATTCAAAAGAACCATCAAAATGAAAAAATCACAATGTAGTTACAATTACTGAGCATTTTTAAGCTCCCCAGAGATTTAGATACTTTTATTTTGGACTCTTTCAGGTCAAATTACCAACATTACACACAAGATATTTTCTTAGTAAGCAGATTATTCCTGCTCCCAAGAGGATGAACCCTTTTGATTTTGGCAACCACATGACCTTTACCTTCAATGCCATTTACAGAAAAATCTAACCAGATCATTGTTGAGGCTTTAAGAATAAATAAATAAATAATCAGGATACTAGTTGTTCCCTCCACAAACTGCAGCTAATAGGAGCTGCTAGCTGCTCTTAAGACTTTTAATATTGTTTTGTTCACCTGTGACACAGAATATATATATCCTTAATATATTATGAACATTCAAACACAGGAAATGCACATGGAATCTGACATTTTCAGGCCTTTGACCTTCTTCTAGGAACATATAGAAATGTACCGTCCTGAAAAGTGCTTGTGGTGGTCTCTCTCTCTGGCTGAAAGATGGAAGTTTGCTTGTGGAGCGTTTCCCATTGGCTGAATGGATATCTTGTTAGATCCTGTTGCTGACGGTGATTTGGCTGTTATCAGAAGTTCGGCTTATATCTGATCTTTATTCACCTACTGTACCTTTATGCAGGTTGTTTCAGGACATGACTCACTGTGAAGTAGACGAAAACAGACAATAAATAACTTTGGTGTAAACAAAACCCAATGGGGGGGGGAAATTAGAGAAGCAAAAAACATTTGACAGACTCTTTGCTTTTCACACTAACTCGATGTTCACATTAGAAACACAAGCTGTGAATCTCACGGGGGAGAAAAATGAACTCACAGCACCGACCTGCTGCCTCTCACTCTCTCACCCTCCTTCTTCTTCTGTGGTTTTTTAAAAAAAATTTCTGTCTTCCTTTGCTGATGTAAAGAAAATCGACCCCCTGAACTGCCGATGAGGAGAAACGTTGATACACTTCAACTACATATAAAGCTTAAAATAAACCTGGATAAATACATGAGTACATCACCATAGAAACAACACAAACTAACACTGAAATAAAGACATGGGATTGTGTTGTTTTTTTTACATTTCTGCTTGATAAATAGAGAATAAAAACCTTCCATAGAGACACAGTTAAGAAACTGCCTACAACAACAGCTGCAGTCGATGCGTCTTTTCATGCATCTATAACATTTATTGACACTTCAGACCAACACGAACTTACTCAACCAGACAAAAACTAGTCAACCAACTAGAAAAACTGACTTTTCCTTGTTTGGTTTGTAACATCTCACATGTTTCATCAGTTAAATCATCCTACAAAGAGAAGCTGAAGTCCTACTCTTAATTTACAAGCTCTGTATAAATCTGTATAATTTATTTTTAGTAACACGCTTCGCTGCGACCGACCCTGAGTCGAGGGGCGCGTTAAAGGAAAACAGCTTTTAAACTCATGAAAGCCTTTCTTAATATTTATAGTTGTTAACCTCGTAGAAGGTCCGATGCATTTATCTTTCATCTACTCGGCAGACATTCAACATTATGTAATAGAGGAAAAATAGTATATGAAAAATGTGTTGTGGAGTTTCCATTACAATCTTTGCAGGCTGTAAGGAAAAAACATAAAGAGTTTATTTTTTTTTTTTACAAATAGTTCCTCTTGGGGCGTGAAACAAGAGGTGAAGCAGTTTTTCATCACACGTCCCTCGGACAGCGCGGCCTCTGGGAGTTAAGTGGCTCGATGTGCGAAAGATAAAAGTACAGAATGACTTTGTACCGAAGGATTTTCCATCGCTGCATCTTTTGAAAAGGGTTACATCATTTATTGACCAGTTTTTCTTTGCAGAGAAAGATTCAGGGCTAATTATACAGCTCGATGGAACGTGATGCGCTGCGCTTTGTCCCCTTAAAACTATAATTATTGTGCTTGATGCTGACTAGCTTTTTTAAAATTTTGATAAATATCAGCTACTGATGTAAAAAAAAACATCCACACAGATCAGGTAATTACGTGCTTTTGTCTCCTCTCTTTGTACTCAGGCATTTGTTTGACGTACATGATGGAAAAGTTGTATCTAACCAAAGAAAAACTGTTTCTAGACCAGCTCGTATCCTAATTCTGACATCTAAAACAAGAGCAGAACTTGAGCCAGCAGAGTGAACGCTGAGAGGAAAGTAGGACTTCTTTTAATAACCGCATCTGTAAATCCAGCCTTTGTTCAGGGTTTGACGTGTCTAGACAGGATGAAGTCGGCGTTGGAGGACCACACAGCTTCTCGCTCCGTCTTTTCTTACGCCTGATGAGATGATGTCCCGCTTTTATTTCCTCTTGCTTCCTGGACTACAGCTGCGGCTCTCCGTCCCATGAGAGAAACCGCTCAGAGTTTTATTCTCTTTTATAAAGTATAAAGGCATCCGGAAGGAACTAATTGAGAGACATAAGAGTTTTGATTTTCCTCTGTGACTCTGGAGAAATAAACTTCTCTTCTATACAGTATATTGGGATGCAAGAGAACCGCGTCGTATAGGATAATATCTGGTATAAATCCAGCCCACAGGAGAATACAATCATTCAGTCTGCATGTCATGCATTTATAACTCCCGCATACCCTTTTATGTGCTTCAAAAATGGTAACTACGCCATAAAGAGGGACTCAGAGGACACGAATCAATACCATTTTAGTTTTATATTCAGTTTTAGTCCTCGCAGTCGATAATCCCCGACGCCTAAGTTATCTCGTCTCCGCCGTGGAGCCATTTGTTTAGCGCCTGGAGCCGGACCGCCTGCGGAGTGTTGGCAGGAAGAATGCTGATACATGTTTTGTTGTAAAGCGATGATGATATGAAATGAACGTGAGATGATAGAGAGGAAGTTCTCTTCTTTCGCTCTGTTGATATTGGACGTGCTTCAGAAGGAGAGAGTGCAGACTCACCTGTGCAGATGTCACGTCTCAGGAGATTTGATTGTTTGATTGTGTGTTTCCTACGAGCGTTTTGTCAGAGGAGGCAGAGATAATCTCACCGTCTTGAGTTAGATTTCAGCTCTTCAGGAAGACGTGAACAAACAGAAGAAGCTGTCAGACACAGGAAGAGAGATCAGAGACGTTTTTTCCCGCTTAATTAGAACGGTTTCCAATATGTCGTTAAGCCTGTTGACTGAAAGAAGTCACTAAATTTCATGTACAAAAAGAAAAGTCTATTGTGTGATATTATATTTAAGAAATTGTGGATTGCATGGACTCACTAAGCTGCTTTTCTAAGCAAAACCATGACGAAGCACCAAAAACAATCAGCTGTTTACCTCTCATTAACCCCAAAATTGAGCCAAATATGTATCAAAGCAAATTTGTATTACTGTACTACAAGACACACAGTCCAACACTTCCCATTAAATATATTTTAAAAGTTGTGCTTTTCCATTAAACTGAGTGAATCTGATGAATACGTTTATTCATCCAGATACAATTGTTACATTTATACACTTGTTAAAAGAAGATATGTTAAGCTTGAAACTCAGGCTACGGGGCAACATGTAGGGATGAATTATTGATAATCAGCGTTTTCAATCTATCTATCGACTTTTGTGTTAAACCTTCAGATCCTCGCTTTCTAAGTCCAGACTTGAGACTAAAGGTAAACAGGATTTGCCCTCAAGGCTCCCAGAATAATACCGACACCAGCAGAGTCGTCTCTTCTTAACTTCTAAACCTGCAGAATATTGTTACAGAAAAAAAAAATCCTGCAAGGAGAAAGTATTAGACTAAAGAAAGTACAGCTTATGAATAGATATGTTCAACCAGGCCATGGAAACAGTGAGTTAAATATAACATGCCTGTGAAACCATTTGATCTTTTATAGTTTTTTTTCAGTTTTCTGATTAAATCCAGATCTTGTCGTCACGTCACGTTTGATATTCGTCTTCTTTCACCTTGTAATCCCTCCAAACTTTTTTGTCATTTGCATTAATCCCACTCAAAGACAAGAGAAGAGCTTTCCTGGTCTCGACAGGCCCCTTTTCCCCCCGCTAATACCCCCCAACCACGTGACCTCCTCCTTTATCTGTTCTCCTCACCTGGCAGACACACAACTCTTCACCTGCAAGGCCCCCCTGTTATTGTGCTTTCAACCTTTAGATAGTTATCTCTGCACACAGACAGATGGATAAGGTGCCCACCACTGTGCCAGCCAGACAAAACCCTGATAGCATCAGATAAAACACCACCGAGGTGTTCCTCATTGTTCGGCTAATCTCGACTCCTCGCGGGCAACACCGCTGCGTTTACTTTTGAGAGTATATATGGGTCTGAGGGTAGGTGGGAGGTGAGTCGAGTCAGGTCGATGTTATTTTTATATGTTTTATATAGCCTGAACTATAAGCTGCCGCAGATAATAGCAAAAAAGGAAAGTTTCTAAGTCTGCTCTTGAGAGGATGTCTGCACCCAAAAGATGGTTCCACAGGAGAGGAGTTGGTGTTCTAGCGAGGTCAAAGGGTACTATGATGGTGCCTGATCATTAAGGGCTTTATAGGTGAGGAGAAGGAGTTTAAATTCTGTTCTGGATTTTGCAGGGAGCCAGTGTAGAGAAGCTAAAATGGGGAAATTTGATCTCTATATCTGTGAGGGACAGCATTCACAGGCACTTATCTAAAAGAAAAATGGTGATCCAAGTGTGAGAGTTGAAAGAGGAGGACAGGGACGGACTGAAAGAGAGAGAAGATACCTGAAAAGAACCGTGTGTCGTCTTTCTCTGCAGTGTTTAGCAAGAATTTCCTTCCCCGAATGTCTTGATGAGACATCCTCACCTCATCCTTAAAGTTACAAACTGTTCTTTCATGTCTAAGTCTTCGCTTCTTGCTTTTTTTTTTTTCTTTTTTTAACTTTTCAACAAGGTTTCCACTCCCCACAAAATATCAATCCAAAAGCCTTTTCTAAATAAGTAGATAGCCTTGGAAATCCAGGTTTGGTGTTCAAATATTACACCCGAAAGCATTATGATTCATCAGCTCCCTGGATCAACTTGTCTCCTTGGATCAGAACATTTACACATTAAGAAAAAGAACTTGTGATGACTTTATTTTGCTAAAGACATGTTGTTTTTTTAACTCACGTAGAACTAAAAGACGACTCCATCTCAGGTATTAACTAGTGATTGATGACATCAGAGGACATTGAACATTTTAATATGACTGAAAATCCAGAAAAAGTCCTATAAAGGGCTTTAAATGTGATGCTCAAAGTAATATGATAACCAAGTATTGTTTTAACAGCAAAAAAAAGGTTAATTTAAGCTGCTATTATTGTTATTTTAATGACAAATATCATGAAGATTATTAGTATGTGATGTTTAGGATGATTTCTTCCTCCTGATACCCAAACAATGTTTCCTAAGCACTTTTCATTTTGATGGCAGACTAAAATGGGGAAGCAGTGACTTTGATAATCTTTATACGTATCATGATACATGTAATATAATCTTTTCCTCTCGTGTGTCTTTCCTTCAGAGTGCAGTTCAGACTGTCAGCGCTGCACAGCGGACCTCCAGACGGGCGTCGGCAGCATTTGCCTGTGGTGTAAAACGCCGAGGACGTGGCTGCTGGGCGATCACTGCGTCTCTCACTGTCCGCGGGGCCGCTACGGCTGGCACGGAGCCTGCATCAGTAAGGACTTTTACTCTCTGACTTAAACAGAGTATATATATATATATATATATATATATATGAAGATCAGAGGTCAGGCTGGAACTGCCCAAGAGTATAAAGCTCGCAAGAAAAATCTTTGTGCCAAATGATTTCAAAGATCGTTAAACTTGAGACCTCTTATCCTCTGCTGAAAAAGCCAATTTTTCAAGACACATTCAGTTTTATAAATAAATCTTAACTTTGTCAGAGCGATATACTTGCATTCTTTGCTTGATATGAACACTGGTTAATATCAAATAAATCAAATGCAATAATATGTGAATTTCCATAATATCAAACTAATTAAATCATTCTGAAACATAATAAAGATTATCATTGGTTAGACAAGTCGAGATATGTATTTTTACACATATTAGCAGACACTTTATAACCATTTCAGACACTTATTGTGAATAGAAAGCGGAGATTTAATTTTGTGAACGTAGAGAAGGGAGTGATTGGAGGATAGTCATCCTCCTTCTCATTATCATCCTCATCTTCCTCATTATAATTCTGATCATCATTATAATTCTGATCATTACAATTCTCACCTATTAAGGAAGCATTATCCTATAAAATTGAACCATAGCTAAATAATACACTTACACTGGTTAATATCAAACAAATCAAATGCAATAATATGTGAATTTCCATAATGTCAAACTAATTAAATCATTCTGAAACATAATAAAGGTTATCATTGGTTAGACAAGTCGAGATATGTATTTTTACACATTTTAGCAGACATTTTATAACTATTTCAGACACTTATTGTGAATAGAAAGCGGAGATTTAATTTTGTGAACGTAGAGAAGGGAGTGATTGGAGGAAAGTCATCCTCCTTCTCATTATCATCCTCATCTTCCTCATTATAATTCTGATCATCATTATAATTCTCATCATTACAATTCTCGTCCCCCCCCCCTTTTAATCTCATAAATGCTATCATCATCAACCCGCTCATCCTCATGATTCTTCTCATCATCATCTTCGTCTTCCTCATCCTCATCATCTTCATCCAAATAAATAAGTCTTAACTTTGTCAGAGCGATATACTTGCATTCTTTTTTATTTTGCAGTAGATTTGACTTCAGTGCATATTGTCACAGGCTATAAAAGTATAGCCGATTTTGTTAGAGAACCCAAATCCCCAAACTTCCTCTCAGCTCACTGTTGTTGATGCTTTGAAGCTTAGCTGTAGAGATTCAAAACAATGACCAGGCAGAGATTTGGGGGGGGGATTTGGAGGAGTTAGTGTGTTTTGGAAAACCTGTATTATCCTATAAGCATTTACACAGTTGCTCTGCATTCAAAGTGAAAGTAAGTACAGTTAAAAGTCTTCTCCAAAGTGTTTCCATTCATCACAAGTTTATGATGCTTGAGCCCAGAAAAATCACCATCACAGTGTTACTACACTCGGAAATGAATATTAAGCACTCGTAACATTATATGGGACACCACCTCCCTTAATTAATTAACTGATCTATCAATTAATCATTTATGTAATTAATTACATTACATTAATTCATTAATTAGGAGGGGAAAAATTAAATCAAATTAATCAGTCTTGTATCTGAAAGTCATAAATTCTGAACGCAGGGACCTCCATCTCTGTAGGACTACTCTAATACAACGACTTGGCAATAAATCAAGATATGTATTGAACTACTAGGGGATAGAGGTGACACAACTGGAATGAACGAATGAATGAATGAGTAAATTAAATTAACAAGTTATTGCCGAATGCAGAATGAATTTATGTTTTCAAAAACAAGTCAAAAATGCAATGAGGGCAATTAACTCTAAGTAAAGCCAATAAAATGTAATTTGGGAGAGCTCTTGCATCAACTCTCTGACAGAGGCATGGCAGATGGTTTTCCTACTGTTATGTGGTGATGAAGGACTGATGATGAGGCAGACTCCCCGAAGAGTGCAGCATAGAGATGCAGACTCTGTGATCTTTGGTGTGGGTGGGGAGGGGGGGGGGGGGGGCGTAGGAGGGGGGAGGGGGTGGAGGGCAACTGCTGCAGATTCAGTGAAACAGCTTTGGTTCACTGCCTCTCTGGAGAGTGGGTGGGGGGGAGTGTCCCAGACTTGGTGCATTCAGTGGCGAGCTGATGATGAGTTGGATACATGTAGTTCTAACTAGTCAAAAGATTAAATACATGATAAAAAAATAAGAGACTACAAAAATAATAGATTATTCTAATGGCTTGGCTTGTGGTTTAGGCATCTGTGCTGAATCTCTGTGATTTCAACTTTCAGCCCTCAGAGGAAAAATAAGAAAGGACAACATCCAAAATGTAACATGGGACATAATGGCTGGAACGGCCGAGAGAAAAAAAACAACACAACACAGAAGACACCACAGCAACAAAAAACAGAAGCCCAAAAAGCTGAAGACAAGCCAGACAAAGAGTTGTAAACTTTTATAGTCTAGGAGGCGTGTTTTGAAAATAAAAAGGATCTTTGTTGCTCTTTCGAGGGACCAAACTGATACTAATTAATTCCTTTGTGTGGAGACAAAAACTGACCTTCAAATAAAAGGGAGATAATTTAATTCCTATCGAATATCTGAAAATTATACACTTGCAAATTGAATACTCACTCATTTCTGTTGTCAAAACATCATGAGAACCAGTGAGAACAAACTTAGAAATTGTAATATTGGTTCAATAAAATCAATAAACCTTCATTTTCTATTCTGTAATTAAACCTATTAAGGAAGCATTATTCTATAAAACTGAACCATAGCTAAATAATACACTTACACTGGTTAATATCAAACAAATCCAATGCAATAATATGTGAATTTCCATAATATCAAACTAATTAAATCATTCTGAAACATAATAAAGGTTATCATTGGTTAGACAAGTCGAGATATGTATTTTTACACATTTTAGCAGATATTTTATAACTATTTCAGACACTTATTGTGAATAGAAAATGGAGACAAAGAAGAAGAGGAAGAAGTGAGGGACACATTCAAGAAGGAATGTGGCTTGTCTTTTAATTTTGTGAACGTAGAGAATGGAGTAAGTGGAGGATAGTCATCGTCCTTCTCATTATCATCCTCGTCTTCCTCATTATAATTCTGATCATCATGATAATTTTCATCATTACAATTCTCACCTATTAAGGAAGCATTATCCTATAAAACTGAACCATAGCGAAATAATACACTTACACTGGTTAATATCAAACAAATCAAATGCAATAATATGTGAATTTCCATAATATCAAACTAATTAAATCATTCTGAAACATAATAAAGGTTATCATTGGTTAGACAAGTCGAGTTATGTATTTTTTACACATTTTAGCAGACATTTTATAACTATTTCAGACACTTATTGTGAATAGAAAGCGGAGACGAAGAGAGATTAATTTTGTGAACCTATAGAAAGGAGTGATTGGAGGATAGTCATCGTCATTCTCATTATCATCCTCGTCTTCCTCATTGTAATTCTGATCATCATCATAATTCTCATCATTACAATTCTCATGCCCCCCCCTTTTAATCTCATAAATGCTATCATCATCAACCCGCTCATCCTCATGATTCTTCTCATCATCATCATCTTCGTCATTCTCGTCCTCGTCATCTTCATCATTGTGGTGGTTGAACAGCTCAGCGGTAGCAGCCGCTTCCACGCTGATCTGCTGTAAATCAGCAAACAAATTTAAATGCAAGAGCGCAAACAGGACGCTTCAAGCTGTAAGAGCAAAACCTCTGGAGTCTCATTTAGCTGAGCCCTAGGACACACACACACACACACACACACACACTACAGATATATAAAGAAACAAAGAAAGGAAGATAGAAATAGCACTTTTAGATGCAGATACCCACAGAAAAAGATTTATATCCGCTCCCATGCAGAAAATAAAACAATTGTTCTCATTCACACATGGATATGAACAAACATAGACACACAATAATGAACATTATTTACATGAATGCATCATGTATACCACATAAAACACATACGCACGCACACACACACACACACACTACAGATATATAAAAAAACAAAGCAAGAAAGATAGAAATAGCAGATTTAGATGCATAAACCCACCGAAAAAGATTTATATCCGTTCCCATACAGAAAATAAAACAATTATTTTCATTCACACACAGATATGAACAAACATAGACACACAATAATGAACTTTCTTTACAAAAAAATACATAAGCACAGAACTACAGCCTGGAATAAGCACACACACACACATACATCCTGGTAAATGTAATGCAGTTATCTAGTCATTAAAACGTCCTGGAAAATGACCCAAGATGTCCTGGAAAAGCTTTGAATGTCCTGTTGACCTGTTGATTCGGGTCTGTGGATGAATTTTGCCACATCAGAGGGAAATTTGTGAAAGTTTTTTGGTTCATTAATATGCCAGATTGGTTTCAAAGGGTCTGAGAATGATTAGGCCCTTGATAGTGATTAGTGAGTCTTATGAACGTGTATTTTTACACTGAAGGATGATTTTCTTATGAATTAGTTGATATTTCAGCTTTTAGTCGTCTAACTTTTCTGAGAGTTATGAGATTTTACATAACTGCAATACTGATTTAATACTTTATGTACTTCATGTTTAATATTGTTTCATTACATTGAACTGGTGTTTTTATTTTGTATGTATTTTGTTTATGATATTCCAACTGATATTACTTCTCAATTAGTTGCATTAGATGTTAGTTATATTTTTTTAGTTATATTTTTCTTTGTTGTCTTCCTTTAATTATATGATGTTTCCGTGACCCAATTTCCCGACTTTGGAATCTCTGCAGTTTCATCTTCAACTTCACTCTAACCTATTTTTTTTTTCCCAGGATGCCATCCGTCATGTGATTCCTGCAGCGGGGCGGGGCCTCTCTCCTGTACTTCCTGCCCCGCCAACAGCGTTCTGTTACCCTCGGGTCTCTGTGCTACCGAATGCCCCCTGGGTTACTATGACAACGGTCACAGAGTCTGTCAGGGTAAGTAGAGAACGACCACTTTTGTCTTTTGTTTGTGAGCATCATCTGTTTCTTTTTTACTAAAACAGAAGCACTTTTATACTTGATACAGGTGCAACACATACTGTATATTGTACTTGTGTTGCTTTATGTTGCCTTGAAAACATTTAAAACAGGGATTATCAGACATTTATTAAAGCTGACACATACTGCTACAGTAATTGGTATTCAAATTAATTAACTGGAAAGTATTAAGACAGGACATACCTCTTGCAGTGCAGTAGTTAAAGAGAAAATTGTGGAAATATTCAAAAAATGCATGGATCTGCACCCAAAATTATCTATTTTTGCCTTTTAATCAACACAACCTTAATGGATGTAATCATTTCTGTAACCGCTGCCTGATGAGCTGTTGCATCATTTGCAAACACAACAAAATCGCTTTGCAAAATGAAGACGTCTCAGAAATCATGACCTGACCTGATCTTCGTGTCCGACCTTTTTTTTTGTTTTGTTTCCGGCAGCGTGTGACAGCCAGTGCCTGACCTGCGACATGGCGGGTGTTTGTACGTCCTGCCGCGACCCGGCCAAGGTGCTGCTGTTCGGAGAATGCCAGTACGACAGCTGCGCCCATCAGTACTACCTCAACACTACGACCCGAGCCTGCAGAGGTACGCTGCCGTCACCATGACAACCCAACACACGCTGCAGTGGCGCCGAGGAGGGCGAGGGGAACTCTGGATTAATAATGGGGGATATATAGAACGCCCTTTATGACATTCATAAATTATTCTCCATCCATATTGTAGTGCGGTATGCTACATTGGGTTTAAAGGGTCACTCTGTGTGTGCGTTTTAACTCAGTATTACATCTTCTAGTGCACAGAGAAGTTGATAAATGAGCCTCAGAGGATAAATGTCTGGACTGAATAACTTGTCCTTTTTTTCATTCTGCATACAATAACTGTTCATAACTTTTATTACCCGCTAACCAGCCCGGACCACATCCTGTCAGACTGAATCTGACTTCTCACAAATAAAATGTGTGAAAATATGTTTTACTTCCATTTTCCTTTGTGCTGAACCTTAAAGAATAATGACTAGATGGGCTTTAGGTTGAGAATGCACACAGCCCGACCGTGTTGTCACGCCGGCTTAGCACAGATATCCGCTTTAATTCACAGAAAGCCATTTCATGTGAGGCTTACTTCCCACAAACGCCACCTCATAGACTTCCCTTTATCAGTGACTCGGTTCAATATAATGAGATTTTTCTAGGTACGGGGCCCAAAGAGACCAGCCCCTGAGGTGGAACCACCACTTCCCACGTCCGTTACAGGATTAGCGGCTAAGCTAACCGCTATTGGCTAGATACTATTTGATTTCCTGTGAGACAGTGCCTCCCACCCTGACTGGTAGTTTTAACCATCCAACTTGTGGCGCTGTGTTTATCCCTCCAGCTAACTGCAGCCGCTACCTGAATAATCCTCTGAACCCTGGATGAACCCGGAGCATTAGAAAGCAGCACTGCTAGCTGCTTTCTGAAAACTAAAAAGGGCTTCTAGGAACCTCCGGAGGCTTCCAGTTTGCAACCACTGGGGAACTTCTAAAGTTCCCTGAGAGAATCTCTTAAAAACCCATCTGCACTTCTACCGACAACTTACATTCACTTTGGTTTCAGTGATGTTTTCTTCTAGCGAGGAACCACGTATTTAACTCTTCCCTCTCCCTCTTGGATACTCAGAAAAACTGCAGAAGCTTAACTTTTATATTTCACAGTAGTCTGCCTCCCACTCTCTCACTGTCACATAAGAAAATAACAGAAGAAGAAAGAGTTGACCTTTAAAGATGTGTGACTGTGTCTCATGTTGACTGTGAGATAAAATGAGGAATTTTCTAATGAGCTATCATTTTAATGTTTACCAGCAGAAATTAGACCTTCTCTAAAGTACATAAAGAAAGCTTATGTGTGAAGTGTTGAACGTAAAATATAAACGTCGATCTTAGTTTTCCTTTCCTTCTTTTCCTTATTTGTGAAGCTGTAACCTACTAAACTGCAAATTTAGAAGCTTAAACAAACACATTTGTCCTAATTAAACAATTATTTGTCTTAATTACGTTTAATTTACTTGCTAATATTAATGGAGCACGACACAAACACAACTGATGTGCAGGTAATAAATAATTAAAAAAAACACAAATGGGTTTAAAATAAATCCCCTGCTGGAAAAAATAGTTTATTAATCTCTTTTTCTCTCTTTCCCTCCTTCTCTTCTCTTCTGCTCTCATCTTCAAACATCCCCTCACTTCTAATCCCAATGCCCTGAACACCTCCTCCTCCTCCTCCTCCTCCCTTGCTGCCCTCCATCCTGTTTCCAGAGTGCGACTGGAGCTGTAATGCCTGTAAAGGCCCCCTGCGAACCGACTGCCTGCAGTGCATGGATGGATATGTGTTGCAGGATGGAGTGTGCACCCAGGGGTGTTCCCCCGGATCCTATCAGGATGGAGACAGATGCCTCGGTCAGTTCATCAAAAAGCAGATAAGCTCACTCATCATGTACAGTTGGGGCTATTGTAGCAGATTTATTCTTTATCTATGTTTATGTTCCGTGCAGTTGTGACCACTTGAAGTTGCTTTCTGTGATTTGTTTAATCATCTATTTCATATTAAAGCACTTAATCAACATCAGAGGATCCTTTTAAACATCTGAACTGTTTGATTGATTCTTTTTTTGCTGTTCAGATGTAATTTTTCCTTGTGAGAAACCACAAGATGCTTTACAGTTCCTGTTAAATCTTATGTGAACTTCAGTTTAATCATTTAATGGTTGTTATAAAACGGATACTTCCGGTCCTTGATTATGATTGGCTGAGCCACTTTCGAAGCACTTGTAAAATACTCTATAAACACACACTTGTGACCGCATTACAAATTACTGCAGCAATTAGTCACCCATCCAGACTGTTTCAAAATGTCAGATTTTGTTGTGAATTTTGATTTAATGGGTGGGCTCAGTGTGGATGAGTGGTGGAAAGAGGAGGAAGACAAAAAGGAAAGGAGACAGGCTCGTCTCTGCTTGTTTCTGGCACCATGCAATTAAAACGCAGCGTCCTTCAATGGGACCCCCCACGGTTACTTAATTTATGTTAGCACATTACTGTAAGTGCAATAAAAGCCAACAAGATTTATTAATGTAATCCAAGCGAAAGATGGACAAACGGCCCCAAATGTCTGAAATTCAGGCCAAAATAGCGAGTATCCATTAAGGCGGAAAGAAGTAAGTGTGTGGTGGAGAAATAGAGAGAGGAGAGTGTGACAGTGAGGCTGGCGACCGGAGCAGAGTGTATGAAGCTAGCAGTATAGCTGTGAACGTAGCAGTGCAGTGTGTGTGCAGCTTAGGCTATTTGTCAGTGAATAAATGCTACAACTTCTTCAATACCATAGACTGTATAAAATATGGACATAGTCACCGTGACGTCACCCATCGGTTTGCGAAACTGCTGTTTTGAAGCCTCGAGTGTCACGATTTGACTGTCGCCATCTTGGATTTGGTCGTCGCCGTGTTTGATTTTTGGACCAGTAGTGACCATATTTGGACGAGAGGGTGGGGCTGACCATAGCGCTAGCTGCTAGCTTGGTTAGCACGGTGCATTTACAATGTATGGTTAACAGTGATAATGCTAATGCTAATTTTCGCTAGCAAAAAACAGGCCTAAAACCGTTTAAACAAAATGTAATCACCGGAAAAACTGATCATCTGACTTACTGATTGGTCTTTTATTAGAACGCTGAACAAGACTTTTTTTAGGTGACCAAAATGTTACAATAAACTTAAGTGAACTGAAAACACACTGTGAAATAGCAGCAGCTACGCCTATACGCCATGGTTACGTTACATAAGCAATGGACTTTTTGCAGCCAATGGAGTCGCCACCTGATGGCCATTAGATAGAATGCAGGTTTTTGGCACTTCCGCGTTGGCTTCATTTCTCAGCCCTGGATGTTGCCGCTTGCTCAATACCAAAGCCGGGTTCACGTGTTTTTCTTGCCACCTGCTGATTAAAGTGAAGGGAGTTAGCCTCTGAGTTAGCAACAGTGGGTTAGCTTAACCTGAAGATGTCGCTCCTAAACAGAGAACGGAAAAAATGTTCTGCTGCTGAGTCTCCCAAGTTATCTACCAGCAAAGAGGAGTGCTAACATAACTGAACACTACTTCAACAATTGCACAATTAATAACGATATCCAGATAAATGTTAATTATCACGCCGATCTTTAAGCATGCTTGACTAGCTTGATTAGCATGCTTTCCACTGCGTCTGTTTGCTTGGCAACCGTTCTGCTAAATGTCACTGAAGAACTGCATTGTTTGGCAGAAGAACCATTATTTGTTATCAATAAATTATTGCATTTTTTTGTTGCTGAACGACCTTTAGCTGTTCTAAAATCACTGTAAACTACGACCTTGCGTTATTCTCCTAAATGTCAAATCTTTATCATTAAAATGTAAATATGAACCACAGAAAAACTAGGAATTAATGCATTTTGAGTCCTCATTGTCCTCACATTTTCTATGTCCATCCAATCTAAGCCTCAATGTCACTACATCACTGTATTCCTTTATGCCACATGAGTGAACGCCACTGGTTCTATCCCAGTATTGAACACTGTGTCCGTCTCTCTGCCAGGCTGTGATGAACACTGTCTGGAGTGTCGAGGCCCCGGTCAGTGCCTGCAGTGCCATCCTCCTTACGCCACCCTGCAGGGTCAATGTGTGCTCGAATGTGGCAGAAACTACTTCCTGGATGCCTCCTCCCAAGTCTGCAAATGTAAGAGTTCACACTTTGTTGAATACAATCCTTCTTTTATCTCTCTTATATTTTATTTATGGAGTTGGAGACTTAATTTGAAATGAAGGAATGTGTGCAAGCTCAATATATCTATTTGACTTAAAAAAAAAATATATGCATGAAAATATTTTGAGTTGTTTAAGTCAGTGAAGGTTAAAGAAGCAGAAAGAAAACACTCACGCTAATCCACTGCATTTATCAGCTTGCTCAACCGACTGCGTGCTGTGTGACGGCGTCGGACGCTGCACAGCTTGTCGGGATCAAACCTACCTCATGGAAGGATACTGCACCCCCGACTGCGGACACGGATACTACGCCGACAAGAAGACCAGGACCTGCCACGGTAATAACATGAGTTGTGAAAAATGGTCAGTTGTTCCATACAGTAGCACAAAAAAATGACCATTATTATCTATTGAAGATCGGTAGAGTTGGCTGAGCTGTTGATCGATATCTGTGACTGTAACAGTTTGAGGTCCATTTTTTTTTTTAGGTTTCTGACTTTTAAAGCTGCCTGTTCCCAGTTCAGGGACTCTTATCTACTGGAGTTTCTTTACACTGTCAGTAATTACACCTACAGATTAAAAATGGCTTAAAAGCCTCAAGTCAAAAATCTAATAATTCCAGTATTCAGCATAATAATACTTCTCATTAGACGTCTCTCTTGGATCTCTGCTCCAGTACTTTATTATGAAAGTACTGTCTGCACTGTCTACACTACATGTGTTACAGTTACAGGTCTCTATAGTTCAATGGCTCTCGTGTTTTTATTAAAAAAATAAGTTGAGTTAAATCAAAACAAAACTTGACTGATTGTTTTTCCCAAAGCTAGACACTGTACATGTTTAGTTTGGCTCAAAGCATTTAAACTTGCATGAAATATCAAATAAATATAAAAAATAACTTCATGATGTGGGCTTATTTGACAGGAGTCCAAACACTATAATAGTGATGTCATTTCTATTAAATGCAATGAATTCAAGAAGGCCACATAAATAATGTAAATGACCTCAAGATGTCACATAAAAACCAAACCAACATGGGCGGTTGCTAGGTAACAGGCATATTAACCGAGGCATGCAATGGTTAAGCTAACACAAAGATCCCACAGCCTGATGCTGTATGACTGAGCCTGAAGGGCTTTGTGTGTGTGTGTGTGTGTGACTGTTGTCAAACCAAGGCTACAGCTCTAACAGTAAAATATGTTACTTTCACTATTAATTCACAATTCATCCTGAGGAAATCACCTGTCGCTGAGTCCTGCAAAATACCAGTGATGGAGCTGCTCCATTAAAAATTGATCTTGTTGTTCCCCCAACTGTGTTGATTTAAAGTATTTAACTGTAGTTAAATAAACGTTCAGGTTGTCAATCATCAAATCACATCAAAGTAATGCACAGCTAAAAGCAGGAGATAAAGATTAAAAAAATTAAGGAGTTTTGATTTTAGTCTCCTACTGGTAACAGCCTCTTAAAGCTGCATCACTTTACCAACTTACAAATACGTCACGGCCAGCATGTTGAAGGCCTAAACGCACTGGAAGTGATAACTGACGCGCATCAGATGACTCTATAAATTGAAACAAGGTCAGAGTAGATGCGTCAAGGCAGTTTGACGTGCGTCATAACGCTTCTAGTGCGTGTTCGGCCTTAAGTCTTATTTACATTACACACACGGAGCAGATACGCTGCAACATTGTCATTCATGTGTCCACCTGATGAATGTAAGTCTAATATTCTCTCCACCTTTAGCTCTGACTGAAAACATCTGGCTCCTTCGCTGCTGGATGTTCACTTTCCTCACCAGCTAGTCGCTAACTGTGTCTCTCTGATTTTTGGTGCCAGCAGGTTGTGCACAATGAGTTTATCAGACCTTGATTGCTGTAAAAAAAAGCAAAAAGCTGCCTGCTGCTGCTGGAAACAGGCTTGATGAAAGCACTGAGACTGTGCTGTAAACTATAAACTAAATGGCTAAAACGAATTCTCTGTGGTTTCATCACTGCAAGCCACCTCTTTTACATTTTATTCATTTGATTCAACAGCATCTCTTGTAGGCTCAGTGTTGAAAACAGCTTGTAAAAGATGAACATGACATGAATATAATTATCAGAGAACAACGTAGTGACACGTCTTACTTCTCCTGATCTTCGGCTTCTCAATCTACGGAGAGTCGTTGGAAGTTTTTCTCTCTTTTCAGCTTTTCAACATCAGCTGTCTGACTGACAGTATGAGCCTTTCTGTTGGTTACATACTAATTGGTCGTCCTGAATAACACAGAGAGCGTCGTCTCTGCAGTCAGGTCATTAGAGGAGACTTGTATTCTCATTTTTTTTGGGCTTGTTGTGTTCAAACAGTGGCTGTCATCAACCTGCAGGCGGAAATGACAGAGAGCTTCAGGAGAAGACTGCGGTTGTGAGATGATTTATGAAACGTGACAAAAGGATAATTTTAGTAGAGAAATATGCTATCATGCACCCTTTGTGATAAATGCTTCCTTCTTTGGAAATAATGAACATCTGTAAGCCTTTAAGCTGCAGCTAATACACGAGTTAATCAAGTGAAATTGCCTGGAAAGAAATTTTCTTCTTTTTTTTACTTTTAAAAATTTTTGCAAAACCCAAAGAAAAAAAAGTTGAGAAATTAGCGTTTTAAATTATAGACTTATTCTCATTTGTGAGTGTAATTACATGGCTGAAAGTTTGAGATGTTCGAGAGCCTGTTGGCGTCATTAGAGAAGAGATATAATGAGATTATAACACAACTTCTCAAAAGAGCTGATCTTTAAAAAAAAAAAAAAAAAAGTTCCCTAACAAAGTCAGGTCCCATTAAAGCCGACTTCTAAAATGCCAAAGACCGAGATGGCTCGCTCGAATTTCACCCACACACATACACACACACACACACACACACATACACACACACACACACACACACACACACACACACTTTCTCCCATTTTCTCATTTCATTACATAACCTCCTCTTGTCCTCTCCTCCCACTCACAGTCTGATCCAGCTGTGATTTTAATTAGATCAATTTAAGAAGAAAAAAAAGCATTAAAATGTATTAACTGAAATAATTAGAGGCTGTTTGTTATTCGCTGTGTTATGAAAGTTTATTTCTTTTAGTTTTCACTCAATTATCATCATAAATGACTTATGAAACCTGTCAGTTTTAATAGCTTTTTTTTCAGTGATAATATCTTAATAGATGTATTAAATCTTATTAAAATAACAGGACATCATATCCCAGAAATGATTAGTTTACTTGCAGAAACATGCAGTATTTCTCTATCTCTTCTTCATGTCTTACATATATTTACACTTTGTTTGTCATTATAATTATATTTGATAACCTTTATTTGCTTTACTCTTGTTAATGACTTTTTGAATCGGACTTATTTCCCCGCAGGAAACATTAAAGACCGTTATTTTGCATGTGATTCACCAAAAATCATTAATTTCGCTTCCTCCACCTCTCAGTGAACACTCAACCTCCCGTCCTCCGGGTCAACGGTTCCCTGTTGGTTCCCCTCGGCGGTTTCGCCCCGCTGCCCCCCACCCTGCTGCGGGTGAAAGACCCCGACAGCCCGTCTGAGCGGCTGATCTTCCAGCTGGTCCAGAGCCCGAGTAACGGACGGCTGGTCCTGTTCAGAGGGGAGGAGGCGGGAGAAGAGAAGGAAAGCCGGAGGAAGGCGGGCAGAGAGCTGACCGGGGATGACACCTTCACCTGGGCGGAGCTGAGAGCCGGCCGGGTCCGGTTCAGACACCAGAAAGACAAAGCCAGGTCAGTGGGTCTGATGTGGTTCGATCAGGGGGTTTAAGGAGAATGTTTTAAAGATGGAAAATCCATCCAGAAACTCTCAAAATCGTTAAAAAACCATTGTGCATTGAGTTTCACAAGACAACTGGACAGACTGGTGATGCATCCAGATATTTCCAGCAGCTGCAGTTAAGTTTAAAAGTAGAAAAACAGCAAACATCGGTGGTAAATATCAGTTATTGGTGTCCGTTACTCAGAATCAAAGAGCTTCCTTTCAGAGACATTCATCAGCGATGAAGAGAGAAATCCACGATTTAACTGGCAGAGAGACAAACTTCTGTTCCCACCAGAGCAGGAAATAAACTGTGAAGTAATGCAATACATCTCTGATGTAGCATAAAGGGGAGCACCTGTGATTCTGGCAGGAAATCACTAATTAAAGTACGATTATTTCAATCAGGGGAGACTCATGTAAATGATATTTATTGAACAAGCATGAGAGATGAAGGTGGAAAAGTTTTTGGCGCCATTGTGATGTCACTGGATATAAACCCCCCCCCCCGATGGAGTCTAGACACCGGTGGTGGTGATGAAGAGGTGTAGATCTTGGTGGTCGCTGCTTCTGGTGGCCTGGTGCCGAAGTAACGGAGCGGAGAGGTGATCTGGAATGAAGAGGAGAGCAGCGAGCTTCCGGGATGCAGGGCGGTGGAGGTGGATTGGATGGGGCGGAGGAGAATGACAGCTGACAGCGACAGAGAGGGAAACAGATTATAAAGTTTGACAGCTGATTCGTGATCGGCGGTTAGAGATCGTGGAGGAATCTGATTCGATAACAAGGAGTGACGCCTCTAAACAGCTGATGTGAAAGTGGGAAATGAAATTCCTGCCTTTATTTACACTAAACTCCATCTGCAGAACCAAAAGCAGGATATATAACAGTTCTTCTGAACATAACTTCAGATATACAAGTAAAAATCAGAGTAAAAACCAACATAAAGGGGTTTATTAGGAAGGTTTGCAGCCGCTACAGGTCTCCAGAAAAAAAACTCTTATGCATTCGGTTGAAATCTGATGACTGTGAATCCTGCAGGATGTTTCGATTCACATCATTTATCCAGCTTTTCCTTTAATGAGTCACATATGTATCTGTATAACAGTATAAAGTTATACTGTGGATTAACTACCAGTTTATACCCAACACTTAAAAATCCATCTGGTATGATTTTCATTGCGAAAATAACAGTTTTGACACAAGCCCCCCCGCCCTCCCTCCTCTCTTTTAGTATTTGCTTGTTTGAAAGTTGACACCTCGTCTCACCGCTATCCATCTATAAGTATGTTGACATTTAATTTTTTATCGGCTTATTATTGTCCAAACCTGTTGATTTATGCTGCTTCCCTGCTGTAAAGTTCATTTCCATTAACCTACACATGGATTTGAAGGTGCGTTATATTTACATTTCTTAGTTAATATGCACAGATTTGCATATATATTCATTCTGCATATTTTGATCTCAGTGTCAGCTATGAAAAAAAAAAAGGCTGTTAATATGTATGTACAGGAAGGGATAGGTGTCTCTTCTTTAAAGCTCAGCCGGGAGCCAGTTTTACCTGATCACAGCTGTTCTGTTGTGCCCTTTTCCCTGTGACAGGTCTGCGGTATTTTGGGTTTGAGCCCATAATCAGTTCAGCCAGTCGGAATCAACATATTAAACACTTTAGTCAATCCTTATTCAGCTGGTCTGGTCTAAGAGGGCCTCATGCCAGCCAGAGAATTAGCAAAATATGGTCCACTGCCCGGTTTTGAGCCATTAGATTAATTGAGACAATAAAACCTAAAGCCCCAAATAGGATGTAATCTGCATATTATAGCCATATTTTTCACATTATGTGGAGCGAGGAATAATGGCCGCGGACGCAGAAACACAAACAAACGCTGTCAGGTTTGATTTCCATACAAGTCGATGTGTCCAACAGAGAAAAACGTACTGCAAAAACAAAACACTCACACACCACAAGTCAACGTGGATGATTCAAGATTTAGTTAATTGTCATTTTCTTGTGTATTTGCATACATAAAAAAAACAAAATGCTGTTCCTCCCAGCCCACAACAGTGCTGCAACAACAGGAAGGGTAAATATATATTGTAAATCTAAAAATTCCCTTTAAAAAAATGATAAAAATGTATAAAAAAAGAACATTAAAGTGCATTTAGAGAGAAAAGCACATGTCTCAGTTGGATGTAGACAGCTCTTACATGTCAACAAGTGACCAACACTGATTGGGGACTTATATAATCCATTTTGCTGCCCAGAGAACAAATATTAGGCAACATGATTGCTGCAACTGGCGGTTTGTATGGGTTAACGGTTAGCCTAGCTTGAACTCCTCTGTGCTTGCCCAGCTTCTATGTCCTGTCGCACCGCTTTCGATGTTTCCTCTCCGTCGCAGCTCCAGCTAAGGCCAGTATTTCTCATGTCTGAAAGAAACTGACGTTCATCCCTTGCACTCTTCACAATGACATAGATTTAGACATTAGGGATGTGCAGAGATCCCAGTATTTGTATCTGTATCTGTATTTTTTGAGGCAGCAAAATTATTTGTATCTGTATTTGTATTTGAATAAAAGTGGAAAGAGGCTTAAAAATCCTGTTTTTGTTTTTATGACACTTTTAATTTTAGAAAATTAAAGTATTACAATAAGTGTTCATGAATAAACTACCTTTACGAAGTAGGTCCCCACATCGGGTCTTGAACTTGAGTCTCCCAGATCATAGACGACTGCGCTGATTACTGAGCTAAAACTTTACTCATCACCTGAATGCAGACAGACCTCTACCTATTTATACACCAATAACACAGAGACAGCACACCGTTTAATGTGTAGGGACGAACTTCAGAGGCGATTATTGTTTTGCACATTTCATTCATTATTGCCTATTTTTTACAACCTAACTTTGTGGAAAGGAGAAGGGGAACAACAGGTTATGGAGAGTCTGTTGGGAGCAATTTGCTTGTGTCAATAGCTTGTATAAAACCCACTATTTGTGCTTTGCTGAATAATGTATTTGTATTTGGGCACACCTCTAGTAGATATGGACAAAAACATTGCATATCACACCAGTTCATGAAGAGAGAGAGAGAGAGAGAGAGAATACCACCAATAAGAAACCTTTAATTTTTCTCCTTGTCTTCACAAAATAACTTCCTCTGTGCAGTTTCTCCTTTGGACAGTTCATAATGTTGGCAGTTGACAGCTCGCTAGTTGTTTTGATTCAAAAAAATATATCCGAAGATGATATTTCCTCTTCTGTTCTTGCTGATTAATGCTGTTACCTCTTCCTTTCTGTCTTTTCTGAAGATTATTTGAAGGTTATTTTGCAAAATATTTGAGATGTATTCAGGAGCTCATCTCTGCTGCAGCCAGTCTCTCTCATCCCAGAACAACAACGAACAACGAGTGAGGCAACAAAAATGTAATCGTGAAATGTGGCTCAAGATGAACTGAACTCATTTTCTGAAATAAGGTGTTTTTATTCACTAGTGTCGAGACACAGACACCGCCAACAAAATGTTAAGTCTCAGTGGCATACTTTGCCATTGAGAAATATTTATATATATAAAAAAACACACACAGATCAAAAGCTGTTCCACCAGTGAATCCAACAAATACACCAGTCACATTTATAACCTGCACATAAAGTAGATTTAGATGAACTACCCTAGAAATATATTCCTTATGTGACTTTAATAAGCTGTCCAATACATCTTTAATGAGTCACAGTTATTCTGGCCGTAACAAATGCTGCAAAGCTGTGACAAATCTCACTTTTTGCTGCCAGAAATTGTCATTCAAAAAGAGTTTTATCATTGTTGAACGGGGCAGTAAGAAGGTGTTGTGCAAGACATGAATTTAAAGTAGAGGCACTACTTTGCTCAAGAATGCAAAAAGACATCAAACATTCAATCTGTGCAGGGGGGAACCATGGTTATAGGAGATAGTAAATATGCAGATAGGTGACAAATAAGTGGATACACCAACTTAAAGTGTCTGAGAAAGGTTTTACGGTCGCCACAAGCTTCCAGAAAAGCTTCAGTGGTCTATGTGGAAATCTACTGTAGAGATGAACACCATTATTCCAAAAGATATGACCTCATTTGGTGTTTCGATGATGGTGCTGTCTTGACACGCCGCTCTTTAAATCTCCTGCAGGGTTTTCAGCCGAGTTGAGATCATTTTCAACCCTGCTCAGTAAACCCCTCGTGCCCCCTGTGGAAGCTTCTGCTCTCGTTATAGTTTTATATAAAACAGCGTGGATGCATTTTGCTAGAAACATGAAGCTGGTTGAGTTATGTTTTCTCTCAACATAGAAAGTTAAATGTGTTCAGAGACAATGTAGTTCTTTTTTTTTCTCCACCAAACTATCTGATCTTGCAGTTTAATATCTTCTAATAGTAATTACAGTATTATGAAATGTTTATGGTCATGTTTAGACACTTGGCAGCACTCAGTTAAAGTTAGAGAAAGATCATGTTGTTGGTCAGCAGTGACTTGAAGCGTAACATGTTTATGAACATTTAAACCCAAAGAGATTTTCTCTCTTAAATCTAACAACCTGCAGATCTTCAGGACGTGAACCTCGGTCTATGGTGGGGTCTCAGTCGTGTGTCTTCTACGCCCCCCCATCCGCCCTGATGTCCTCCCTCCAACTTCAGTGCGATATATAAATTTAGTGCTTAATTAATTCGAAAAAATATTGCCTATGAACTTTATCCAGGAAGTGATTATGTTTGTGAACGCAACGTAACTAGGAAAGGAAACTTTTTGCAGATTGCATCATGAGTGAACAAACTGTCCACTGCTAAAAAAAAAAAAAACTGGACTCTACTTAATTTGACATTTTGTGACAGTGTCTCAATGTCACAAGAAATATGCTGTATTGCTTGTTGCTTTACAGTGAGAGTGACTTTTACCAGCTCCAGACTGGAGCGGACCAGTAGCCCACTGGTTAAAGGTATAATATGTAATTATTCCACATTAAAATGTCTAAAAACAACTAGACCTATGTTATATATGTTGTTGAGTTGTGTACTTACATTATCCCCACAATTTTCAAACTCAGAGAAATCTGTAATTTAATCAAAGTAACAGATCGTTTCATTTGGTCGCATGTCAATGGCGTCATACCTCCTCTACCAAAGAGTAAACATGCACAAGATACATGCCTCGGCGCTGTGTTTGT
This sequence comes from Thunnus albacares, assembly GCF_914725855.1. Classification (NCBI taxonomy): domain Eukaryota; kingdom Metazoa; phylum Chordata; class Actinopteri; order Scombriformes; family Scombridae; genus Thunnus; species Thunnus albacares. Next base: position 35,151,888 of record NC_058107.1, on the reverse strand, counting down.
CCGCTACAATGGCGTCTACCAAAGAGTAACTTACACACATACAAGATAATACATCGGTGTTGTGGTTGTTCCACAGAAACTGTTATAAATGGACTTTTATTCAGTTTTAAGCCACATTTTCATGATAAATTTAGGTCGTTTTTAACTATATCTTTTAGCCAGAAGAAGGATTTTAGTCATTGGATGACTGGATCTTAAGTTATCAGAGAAATAAACTGGGCAAACTCCCAGGATGTCCGGTGGTCGCTGAACATTGTCATAGAAACACTGATATTTTAGGTGAAACAGCTTTATTCTAGCGGCTGAAATTACATATTTTATTTATAATTACATATTTATTTAAGATGTAACTGCAACGTCTGCGGTTCGATTCCAGCCACTGACTTCTGTTGCATGTAATATCGTTCTCTCTGTGCTTTCTGCTGTCAAATAAAGGCTAAAAAAAATACAAATATATAAAACAAAAACAGCCCCAGATTGCATTTAATGAAGGTGTTTACAACATGACAACATGCTCATGGCAACTACAGTGTGGTTGTCATGCAAGGTCTTTACAGCGTTAGATAACTTAAAGGTCATCATGGTTCGTTATATTATAATAAAAAGTAAGAATTTATTATTAATCTGAGAGGAATGTGTTCATTGTCATGTTTTCCTTTTGCTGAACTGCATTAACGCTGCACTATTTTCAACTTTGGCACTAAATAACGATGCTGGATGCAACAACGTTCAATGTTTAAGAAGCATTTAACATTAACAGTATCATGGCTGTAACACATTACATTCATATACTTCAGTTTTGTAGCCGTACTTCCTTTTCAGTCGTCACTAAAACCAACAACCTGCTCAGTCATTCGGTCGTCAGCTGCAGTTCGCCGCTGCACCCGACACCAGCTCCAGCCCCGGGGAGTTGTGGGTAATAAGCCTTGTCTTTGATGATGCTGAGGCTGGCACAGTGAGAGGAGATATTGGTTATGATGAGTGTGTGTGTGTGTGTGTGTGTGTGTGTGTGTGAGCAGGTGGGCCGGTGTTTTGTGTGTGTGTACGTGTGGTTACTGTCCTCCGCTCCTCTCGACAGCACGGAGGTGATTAGATCTAATGACTACACACCAGGTTTGCCTCACATGACTAATTTTCCCAGAAATCCCCAGAGATAACTAAAGCCTGTTTCTAGGCTATATTTACTCAAAGTGACTCTGAGAAAAGAGACAGTGAACAAACTTTAATTTCTGTAATTGAAGGCTGTTTTCTGTATCGTTACTTACAAATGTTGTTTCTTTCTGTCTTCCTGTAGGACCGGCGAGTTCACCTTACGTGTCGCTGACCCACAGCTGTTCTCTCAGCCAGAAACAGTTCAGGTTCAAGCAGTGTCAATGCAGGTACGGTATCATATAAACACGCAGAAACTTTCTTAACCCTTTCATACGGTGGCCCTGAAGTGCACATCACAACGACAAATAGGAAAACTCAACCGCAAAAGCAGAAAACACAACATTAACTTCTACTGGAAAAGGTGCTATCAACAAAGCTTGTTGCTGATTGGACGCTCTCCTATTGACAAGGATCATCGCTGATTGGACGGACGCGTGTTCAACTTGATTCGTAACAGGATAAACAATCAATGTATTACTTTGTTTTTCTGTTTTTTGTGTGAAGTAAAAAAAACAAAAAAAAACGAAAATCCACATGTTTCATATATATAAAGATAGATAAATAGATAGATAGGACAGGGCCTCCTTCCTGTTAAAAAGACGAACAGTGAGTCCGTCCAATCAGCAACAAGCTTTTTTGACAGCAGGTACCTACCTCTTTTCCGGTAGAAGTTAATGTTGTTGTGTTGTCTGCGTTTGCGGTTGTGTTTTGTTATTTGTCGTTGTGTTGTGCACTTCAGGGCCACCGTACTTTCATGCATAGCGGTCACTCCAGTGGACAGCTATTCAAAAGCCGTTTTCTTATATATGCATGGGGTTTTAATGGTATAGTTGCACATCAGCCAACACGGTGGACTCTAGTGTGTCGTCCCATACACTGCCATCCATTGGCCAGCCTTTGTAAGTGCAACACAAATTTCTCAAAACCAAGATGGTGGCCTGCTGGCCAGAAATACACAACAGCTCAGGAACATCTTGCCAATCCCGCTATAGTAATAGACCCTTTCAGGTAAATAAAATTTTGTAACATCAAGCAACAACTAAGGAGTAATACAATTGTTAAAATTTCCAAGTATTGATTTCATGTTGGGTGAAAATGACAATTAATCATCTGTCTACTAAGTTGGACAAACTCGCGTGTTTTAAAAAAGTTCAAATATTTTTTTTCATGCCTAAAGAGGAATAAAAACACTTCTGACTGAGGTGAAAGGGTTAATATATCCTTTATATAATCAGCTACTCTCAATGACATTGACATATCTTTTTCAAAAAGCACCCGAGAACAATAAACTGTCTTTAAAATGCCACATAAAGTTGCATTATAAATGTGCTCTCCCAGCAGATAATGAGCTACAAAACAAAGTATCTCATAAAGAATTTTTCTTTTTCTGTGCAGGTTAATTCATTAACATTACAGGTAATAGAGACGGATAGTCTGCCAAGGCACATTTGTTCCCAAATTTAGTTTACTGTGAAAATGCCAAGTCGATGTTTGTGTCCTTGTAGGAGAAAGTTTGCCCCAGAGAGAACAAGGAACATAAAAAAGCCGTTTTTCTCTCCAGTTTGAGATGGACTGTGTGTATGTCGCTGCACAGATGATATTTGAAGATACACTGCATTTAATTTTCAGCATCTAACATCCGTGGACTTCAGACTGTCGGGCATTAAGAGCATGTTCTCGCATTAATTCTTAAAGTTTCTCATTCGTTCCCCTTAATCAGGTCAATGTCAGATGGATTGAAATGACACAACCACAAATTCATTCCTACAAGAAGAGGATATTTTCCATTACCAGAACAAAAAAAATAGCATTTATGTTTATTTCTCTGTGCTCTACTAATTGATACTATTTTACTAGTAGACCTAAATGACTATGGATGTTTGCACACGGCCCTTTTGACTGTCAAACTGATACAAGATACATGTATCTTTCAGTTAAATTAGATTTTTATGGAGTTTTTGACAGATTTAGAAAGAGTTAATATCCACATCATGTTTAGTAAAATAAATGATAAGAGCACAGGACAGCTAGCATATACTGCTAGCATCTAGATACCATGGTTAGCTAGCTAATATGATCACATTATGCAGCTAAACAAAAATACATCCAATCTATTCATTTTTTATGTGAACTCTAAGATTTGCAGCTTCAGACCTCGTGTTATCCATTAGCATATTATCCATTAGCAAGTTATCTATTAGCATGTTATCCATTAGCATGTTATCCATTAGCATGTTATCTATTAGCAAGTTAGCCATTAGCATGTTATCCATTAGCATGTTATCCATTAGCAAGTTATCCATTAGCAAGTTATCCATTAGCATGTTATCCATTAGCAAGTTATCCATTAGCAAGTTATCTATTAGCATGTTATCCATTAGCAAGTTATCCATTAGCATGTTATCCATTAGCATGTTATCCATTAGCAAGTTAGCCATTAGCATGTTATCTATTAGCATGTTATCTATTAGCAGTGTATATAATCAGCATAACGCACACAAACATATGTTATAATAAACAATCACAAACAGAAACTGTGAAACATAGTAGCTTCAGCACAGCAGCCACATTTAATCTGCTAAATCTGATCAGATCTATTCTCATTCTGCTCATTCTCCACTGTTTTCCGGGTATGTCATGGAGTGATGGTCGTGATTAGCCGATGTCAGCTTGACTAGTGTCGAGCTGACCTCTGATTTTGCTACAAATATGGCAAAAAGAAGAGGAACAAAGGATTAAAGGCATCTGTGGGAGATTTATTGATGGGGTTAGTGTGACAGCTGTGTTACTGTGTTTGATGTGTGGAAGAGAAAAACAGAGAGAGACTACGCAGCAGAAGAGGAAGATTGTTGATGAAACATAACAAAACTGAAAATGTGCATTTGTGTTTTTCTAAGAAAAAGAAAATCATCCATATCTTTGATGAAGCACAGACTTCAAACATACATTTTTCTGTTTTAAAAAGTATCTTTGGTGTAGTCCAGTGAGTCACAGGTAGGATGAATAATAAAAAAAACATTGAAATAAACAGATAGAAAAAGGAATACAGGTGATCCTAAGAGGCTCAGTTTTACTTTTCAAGGTCCTTGTGGTGACGAAGCCCACACGATGAGCAGCACACATGACTGCTCTCTTAACTTCGCGTCAGCCTCCAGAGTAAATGAGTGTTGCAGACGCGGAGCTCAGAGTGCTGCTTGCAGACGCTGATTGAATGGAGATACAGTTATTTGGGTCTGTTTGCAGGGCGCATTCAATTATACACCAGCTGATAATAAAAAACAGCAATTTATTCACAACACTCAACCTCAGTGAGCATGTTTTGACTGATAGCAGGTCATTTCTGTCCACCAGTATACTGGTAGAGTTTGTTTTTTTAAATTACATTCAACAACAAGACTTTTGCGCCTTAACTCTACTGCAATAATATCTTTGTAGAGTTTTTGGACATGTATAGTGAGAATACATAAAGGTTTTCCAGTTACATCGACCCTTTCCCAACGGACAACAAGCCACAACAAGTGCGTCACTGTCTGATCTACTTCGCTGTGGTTTTTTTTTTTTTAAAAAAAAAACAAAAAAACTTTGAACTTCTTCACTCCAAAACATACAACTTCTCACAAAGAGAAACACGCAGTCTCACGAGATTGCTTCTTTCAGTCTACATCAAAGCGCATCACGAAAACTGATGTAACCTTCAGCGCGCTTGTTGTTCACATTAATGCCTTTTCTTGCAAAATAAATATATTTCTCCCTGTTTCTACATCTTTAATACACAAAGTCATACATGTTTACTATAAAACATGTATGTAAGAACATACTCGACCGCAGTAAACATGCACAGAAAGGATCACAATGTCCTGCACTCACAGGTATGTCTCAGTTCATATGAATCCACACATATTGTTCAGCAAAAAGCCAGAGCAAGTTGCCTTCTTTGCCCTGAATATAAAAGGCACAGTTGAAACAGGTTAAATATAAAGCTTGGACGGCCACGGAGAAAAAGACCGTTTGTTCGCGTACCGCGGCCCTCCTGATATAACTAAAAGCTGTGAAAAAGAAATTGTTGATTGAAATCCCCATCAGATCGCCAGCCAGCGGGCACCTCAGATTGTAATAGCCTGAGGAATGAAAGATCTGAGCTGTAGATAGCCTCCCCCCCCCCCCCCCCCCCCCCCCCCCTTCCTCCACCCCACACTTCTGGCTGCTTCTTTTGAAAGAAAGTTTCTGAGAGTCTGCTGATGGTATTTCTACAGAGGTGGTCTCACACACACACACACACACACACACACACATAACATTTTTCTAGCCTACATTTCTATCTAACTCATCTTAAAGTGGCAAGTTTCTCAGACTTTATATTTTGCTCAGGTGATATTTTTAGTATTAAGCCCTCTTAGCTGTTGAGTTCCTGCACTGCCCCTTAGCTGTCAATCAGTGCTGATATATAGCTAACTTTCTGTAAAGAGGAGGTTTATAAGATCAGTGATGATTAATACTTTAATGCATCATCATTTTTAGACCATGTTAGGTGAGGTAAAACAGCAGTACAACAAGCTGTGCTGTGTCTGCTTGACACATGGCACACAAAAACACGAGAGGGGGGGGGGGGGCTGCAGATAAAAAGCATTGTTACAAACCTGGAGGCTTACAGCCATGTGAAAGGGGATGATATCGACATGGGAGATGTTTCCACTCCACCCGTCGTGGATCTGAAAATATCATCCAGCACGAACGCAGCAGGGGAAAAACAAACCAAAATAAAGAGCAAATGAAAAAAAAAAAATCCCCCCAAAAAGCAGGACTTTTTTTTTTTTGTTTTTTTTGTTTTGAAGTGCTGCAGAGCATTAAGAGCCTCAGGGGTGATGACAGCTCTCTCTCTCCCAAAATATGAACCTTACCTCTGCCTCACCTGTGAGGGCTAAAAGGTTAGCCCTCCTACCTGAGTGTGCTTGTGTTTGTGTATGTTTTCATCTGCCTCGGGGGAGGGGGGAGGGGGAGGGCAGATTTTCGTTGTTTTCCTTTAGTGAGCTAGCATGTCTTTGCACGATTTTAAAAGCAGCACACACACACCCACTCACAACCACCTCCAACACATCCAAAATCTTTTGTTTTCCTCCTACAAACGGTGACGACACAGGATTTAGGTGTGCGCCCGAGGGCCCCGCTCCTCTGTCTCTTGGAGATAATACCTCCGACGTCTAAAAAAGCTGTTACCGAATGGCAGGAGGTGCTGTGCGGATAACAATATGCTCCCTCTCTTTGTGTTTGTGCTTTGTGTGTTTGAGGTCACTTTGGTTGGAAAACATCAAGGGAGAATATGTATGTATGACTTTCCACAAGTTGTTTCATGCGTCCCCGTTCGCTCGATCGAGCCAGCAGCTGACGAGGTCAAAGAACTGGACCCGAGCCCTCTCGTTAGGAGCACCTCGCTTGACGTCGGGTTTTGATTTAGGGCCGTGTCAAGAGCGAGCGGCGTCTCCGCGGGGACGACCCCGTGCGTGTCTACCTGCGCTCTCGTCGCTGCCAAGCTGCCCTGCTAACAAATGTTTTGGTTTATTAAAATGAACAACATCAATGCTGATATTCTGGCCTCCAGCCTTTACTTTTGTCTTTCTTTGTTGTTCTGCGTGTCAGATATTCAAACACAGACACATGAACAGACAAAAGATGTAACTGTACTTCTATCCTAATGAGGATATTTTATTGTTTTTTATTTATTTTAGTTAAGTAGTTAGTTAAGTTAAGTATGAATAGGTACGGGATATTATTAGTGAGAGTCTAAAGACAGAGGATGTGATTCATGATATTGAGCTATACAAATAAAATTGACTTGAATTTCAATTTCCCCAAAACTGTGAAAGACCCTGAGATAGTTTGTATATATTATGTGAATATTCTCTACACGAATAGATGTATAAAACAAATGAATACTGCATCTACTAAAAAAAAAACAACTCCTGACAAGAATATCAGGATCTTTAGCAGCTTAGATGTTCCACTTGCTAGTTTAGCTTGTAGCTAACTTTGTGTGTTTGTTGTTTGGTGCTGAGCAGGCAGCAGCGGGTTTCTTGTTTTCTTGAAACTGCCGCCTGTGGTTTTATACAGGAGGTTAATGAGAGGTGAGAGTTGGTTTTGCACTACATGTGACACTTACATGTGTCAGGGTAATTTGATTTAATAATATCAAACAGCACCTCAATCTAGTGTCTCAAAGAAGGGAGGACTGGCTAAAAGCAACCTCACTTTCCAGAAATATCCACAATCCCTTTTTTTTTTTTTTTTTCATAAAAGCATAGAGGTTTGAAAACAGACACACAGTGAGCTCTGTATAAAGTCATAACCTTGTTCACAATAGGAGGCCTCTTTCTCTCACCGATGCCGGTAAAATGACTTTGTTAACGAGATGAAGCTTTTTCTCCTGCAGCAGCAGCGAGGCTTCAGGTACAGCTGAGTGCAGCTTAATGAGGCACCCTGCTTAACCTCCCCCCCCACCCCCCACCTTCACCTTCATCTTCTTCATCTCCTTCAGCAGCAGCAGGACGCCGCGGCTCCCCGCACACCCCTGACCCCCCTGGGAGAAGATGACAATTGGGAGTCTTTTGGGAGAAATTGCTGTGTCTTCTTGCTGTGCTCTCTCTCTCTCTCTCAGCCTCTGAAAGTTTTAAAAGGTTTTCTCCGGTGTTGCTCTGGCAGCGCGTTTCAAAACCGAAACTTTGCTTTTTACCCTAAAAACAAGGTGTTATTTCAAGACCCTTGGCAAGCCGCAGGCCACGTTTTGTTCTCCTTTTAAGAATAACTATCCTGCACCTGCACGGGATCCTGGATGATCCAGTACATGAGAGGTTCAGGGACATACAGCTTCAAGGTCCATGGACTTGTTTTGAAGGGATTCACCAGGAAATCACTGAAAGTCTCAGAAAACATTAATAAATAAGGTTATAATGAAAGCTTTTTGTCCTTTCCAGCCTCCGAGGGTCGTGACTCTCTCTCCTTTACCCGTGGAGGGTCGCGGCGCCCCGGCAACCATCACCAAGTCCGTCCTGCAGGTCAACGACCCCGACAACCCCGCCGACGTCCTGGTCATGGTCCTCGAACCGCCCCGCCACGGCAGGCTGACCCGTCTCCACGGTGACCGGGTGCTGAGCCGATTCAAGCTGGAGGAGCTCTCGCGGGAACAGATCCAGTACGTCCACGACGGCTCGGAGGGGACGGAGGACGGGGCGGTGCTGCAGGTCAACGACGGCCACAGCTACCGGAATATCCTGCTCCAAGTCCGCGTCAACCAGAAGGTAGGCTGGACAGAGGAGGAGGAAGAGGAGGAAGAGGAGGATGAGAGATGAATGTTGAGAGTTGATGATTGATTTTTACAGCAACTATCCTTCACTTTCTGCTCTCAGTGTATCTTTAATTCCAAACTAGCAGATGTAGAAGTCGGCAAATGTGATTTAATCTCACATTGATATGGAAGAAGTTTGTTTACTTAATGTAGTTTAGCAGGATCCTCTTTAATATCATTAACCAACTCGTTCCTAAAATTATAAATCCAGGCTGAGAGAAGAGAATTAATTAGGTGTCATGAAGGTCAAAACATTTTTCCACAAATTTTAAAATTAAATAGTAAAAAAAAACATAACTTAAAAAAAATGTTTTAATGGCTCTCTGGTGTTTAATTTAGAGTCATCCGGCTTCCTCGTTGGCTCAGTTCGAACCAGAAGCATAAGTCCCCGTATCGATCCTCCATTAATACTGGATGGAGCTCTTTCCGGGGTGTTGCACAGCTGAGCCAAATTAGTGTGTTGGACCTCAAAGCTCAAAGCGTCTCTTCACCAAGTTCCCCAGACTGTAACCCAGACAGTCAAGAAGAAGAGCAATTGATTTTTTTTTTTTTTTTTTTTCCCAAATACATCATCTTGGGGATGGAGCCAAAAGAACAAAAGTTCAGAAAGAATTCAGTGAAACTACAAGAAGTACATGTGCTTATAAATCCATGCTGAAATCATTTCTACTGTGAAATAACAGAAGAATCAAATGTTACATGGTTCAATATCGACAGTGTCTTTTTTTTATTGTATTTATGGTGTAAAAACATTTCCAATTGTCCAAAAGAACAGCTAATATTACTAATAATATAATAATTTGCATGGATTACATAACATTTTTTTGCCAGGTTGCTCCACATGATGCAGTTTAACCCTAAATTATTTTATTAAACTTCTGATTATTATTATAAATGCAGCATAATAAGACTTGTAGTTTCCTTTCCTCTACTATCTAGAGTTCACCATGTTGTAGTGGAAACATATTCTCACCTGTCTTTTAGCAGGAAACAAAAAATCCAAATGAAAATACTTTTTTTTTTTTGTTATTATCGATTTATACCAAATAAACACCTTTTGTATGTTTGATTTCCTAAAAGAAGCTCAGGGACCAATTTCTGTATCTTCCTTTCCAGAAGTTCAAAGATCAATAGTTCAGGAAAGGAGAGAGATGTTTAATGATTACCTGGACAATATTTTACTGGTCAGATTCAAGGTAACTGCATCTCTGCCTCGGCTTAAAAGTGGATTTTGTAATGTAGTATTCATGGGTAGTAGTTGTAAGACGCGGATAATATTGGATCTCAGAAAATATTCCTTTTGTATTTTGTTCTGTACATTTGAGTTACATTATTTATTCTTTGATGAACTGAGGTACCACAATCTGAACATCTTTTATATCCACTTTATTCCTTTAAACCCTTTTAAAATTGCTTCAACTCTCCACTTGACGTGTCCACGCGGTATTTCTCTGTTGACTTTATCTCTGAAAATAGTTTGCTCGAGGCGCAGACTTATCCCGCGTGTTTAACCACTGTAAAGAAAGAGCAGGTCAGACCTTTTTCAAATGGCAGCCGTCCCTTTCCCTCTTCTGTCATCGCTTCCTGTGAGGTTCTTTACAACAAGGACGCAATTATCTGCCAACAAGCGCCAGCCACCATGACCGAGAGAGGAGGAGGGGGAGGAGGAGGAGGAGGAGGAGGAGTAGGGGTGTCTAGCATGACAAAAATTTGGCAGCTCGCTTGTTACTAAGCATGAGCGCACACACACACACACACATACAAGGCAGGACAAGCTTTCGATATTGAAGATGTCTAGACAGACAAGCATCAGATACATACTGTAAATGTCTGTGTGTTTGCTTGTACTTGACCTGGACAAGGACATTTCAGGAAGTAAGAATGTTTAGTTAGGTTCCCGCTGCTTTTGAACTGCCATTTCAGGGTTAAAGTAGGTTTAAAGCAGCTATAACTGATATTTTTACGATATATTTTTATAATAACAACGTGTGTAATGTGTTTGGGCGTGGCTCACAGTGAATATCGGACTTACGTTCAAGTGCACAGAAACAAATGTTGCTCCATGACTGCTGTAAGCAACCTGGACTTGAGTTAGACGTGTATTTGTGATGATTAAGGTAAGGAACTATAGGAATGTATAATGTCAGTGAGGGACTTAACAAGTATTGAAATACTAAATGCCTGTGTGTGTGTGTGTGTGTGTGTGTGTGTGTGTGTTTGTGTCCTGCAGGCATCTGTCTTCTTCCATCATTCCTTTGTGCTCCTGTCACCGCTCTGTCAATCTCCCACTGTGGAGAGTGATCTTCCACAGTGGGAGATCCACATCTCTACACACACACACACACACACATACACACACACACACACACACACACACACACAGTCATCACTTCATTAGATTACATTGACTTACATTCATTTCCCGGAGACTTATCCTAACCTTTGTCCTGACAGCAGAGAAACTTTTCAGTGATTTTTTTTCTGTCTCTCAGTTTCTCTGCTCACACACACACACACACACACACACACACACACACACACACAGTTTGGTTTTGTAGGGCAGCTCTGTTTGTCTGGCCACGTACAGATGGTGCGCTTCAGGCTCAACTCCTCTGCTTTTTTCCCCCCTTCTGTAAATCACTAGCATCCCACATATATACACACATAATCTCACACATGCACACACACACACACACACACACACACAACAGTATCCATTTACTGCAAAATGTCCTGATGCTGCATTCTGTTGTGCACAACACATCCTCATAATTAAACTCCAGAACGACCCATAGGAGCATTTTCTAATATGCCGCCTCTACCGGTGCTTTCCAAATCACTTTTACAAAATAATTATGTTTTATGGTGTGACAGCGCGTCGTGGTTCAGGTCTGGTTAGGTTTAGGCACAAAAACACTTGGTCAGGTTTAGGGAAAGATCATGGTTTGGGTTAAAATGATCACTTGGGTTAGGGTTAGGGGGTTAGGGTTAGGGTCAGGGTTAGGGGGTTAGGAGTTAGGGTTAGGGTCAGGGAGTTAGGGTTAGGGGTTAAGGTTAGGGTTAGGGTTAGGGGGTTAGGGTTAGGGGTTAAGGTTAGGGTTAGGGGTTAGGGTTAGGGCGTTAGGGTTAAGGTTAGGGTTAGGGGTTAAGGTTAGGGTTAGGGGGTTAGTGTTAGGGGTTAAGGTTAGGGTTAGGGGGTTAGGGTTAGGGGTAGGGGTTAGGGTTGGGGGTTAGGGGTAGGGTTAGGGGGTTAGGAGTTAGGGCTAGGGTCAGGGAGTTAGGGTTAGGGGTTAAGGTTAGGGTTAGGGTTAGGGGGTTAGGGTTAGGGGTTAAGGTTAGGGTTAGGGGTTAGGGTTAGGGCGTTAGGGTTAAGGTTAGGGTTAGGGGTTAGGGTTAGGGCGTTAGGGTTAAGGTTAGGGTTAGGGGTTAAGGTTAGGGTTAGGGGGTTAGTGTTAGGGGTTAAGGTTAGGGTTAGGGGGTTAGGGGGTTAGGGTTAGGGGTAGGGGTTAGGGTTGGGGGTTAGGGGTAGGAGTTAGGGTTAGGGGTTAAGGTTAGGGGTTAGGGAGTTAGGGTTAGGGGTTAAGGTTAGGGTTAGGGGGTTAGGGGGTTAGGGTTAGGGGATGGGGTTAGGGTTGGGGGTTAGGGTTAGGAGTTAGGGTTAGGGGGTTAGGGTTAGGGTTAGGGAGTTAGGGTTAGGGTTTAGGGGTTAGGGTTGCAATTGGAAACGGTAAGTGAACAGCGGCGTCCTGCAGCTAAGTCCAGTATTTGGCATTCAGCATCCACCCAACCCGGAAATTTGTCACCTTATATAGACGTCATCTGAACTGCGTCACTGCTACGGGTCATAATTGCCGCTAGATGGCGTCTGTCTCTCAAACTTAACCATATAGTTGTTTTTGCAGGCTGAATTTTCAACCTATACCGTCGTTTTTCCTTTTGAGGACGGGCTGGTCGTGCTTTAGAAAGTGCAGGATGGAGGAGAATGCCCTTCATTTATGTCTGAGGCTTTTCGGATGAGTCCCAGCACCTTTGGGACTCGAGAAAGAAAGGCCTCATTTCACTGGTAGTGATGGTGTGAAGTTAAAAGAGGAAGAAGATTTATATTTCATGACTGCACAAGGCTTCGGTGTGAAAATATTCTTTATTCACATAATGCATAAAAAGTAGCTGCATTTTCAAGGAGCATACATTCTGCTGTTGGGTTTGGACAGATTCAAATAGGGCACACAAGTGGCAAATTCAGTAAAAAATGATATCCAAGTGCCTCTTCAACAGCAGCGCGTTTGCACTCCATCTATCTAGCTTTACTCTCCAAAATTACATCACTTCTCTCTTGTGTTTCCTTAGTTGTCTTTAATAAATTGTATCACAGAACAGCTGGGGTGGTAAACACGAGCATGCTGTGTGCAGTTTACCGACGCTACCTCTCGGGATTTCTGGATATTGGAGCTCAAATTGAAGTTCAAACCTCCCACTGCCATGTGGAACTGCCGGCGTGCCAAGTTGCCTAATGTAGCTTTAACACTGTAGGCCTCAAGCTGAGGAGGTGACTTTTGAAAGTGCACAAGACTGGTAGGTCACCAAACTGTGAGGAGTGGCATGGAGGAGAGCTGTGCAAGAAAAACATAAAATAGAAAAAGAAAAGTAAGATCTAAGGCAATAAAAAAACCCAAAATCTACTTAAAGAAAACCTGAATAATGACTTCATGAACCCCGACTGCTTCTACAAAGCTCAAAAGTAAAACCCTGAGTGATTATTGGCTCTGCCTGGAATTTAACAAACTCAAGCCAATGAATCCTTAGTTTTCAGAGCGTGGCACTCTTAGTGGCACTCTTTGTACTTCCAAGGCCACCATCCAGGCAGCAGCAGCGGCTGTCGATGCCAGGCTGTGCCGGGGACAATAGGCTTCCTGAAAGTTGGATTACTGGGCTCTAAAGCAGGAGACTAATCAGGCCCGTAATGACCCACTGATGGATGGACTGAGCTCTGAGCCCTGAGCGGGGCTGGAGCTCGGCTGAATAGGAAGCAGGACCCTTGGCTTTCAATTACTGTCTCGGGGAGAACACTTTGAGCCTCCGAGAGACCCTGGGGCTCTTCTGTTCCCCGGCAGAAATGGAGGGAATTAGATATTTTTTTCTGATCATCCGTCCAGCTTTGGAAGGCTAATAGCTGAGCTCTGTTATCAAGCAGAAGCGGAGGGGCTGAGTGGTTTGAGTTGAGCTCTTCTCCCGCTGAGCTCTTGTCTTCGTCATTATTGTGAAGTCAAATTATTTGCTTTGGGGTTTTGTTTTGTCTTGTTTTTTTTTTTTTTTAAACAACGCTTCCAAGTCTGTGAATACATTTGAGATTTGCTGTGATTTGTTGTTGTTGTTAACGCTCCGTGTCACATAGCCATCAAATTTACTTTCCCCCAACATGCTCCATCATTTTAGACGTCACGGCTGCCTGTTTCACTGAGAGTAAATTAGAAAATGTTGCCGATAAGGATTCAATCTCCGTTCTGTGACTTTCCTTTACTGTTTGACAAGTCCATCGGCTCTTCCGATTCACCCCTCCCCCCCCGGTGAAATTATGAAGGATGACAATGTTATTGTCATTATAACAGCATGACCATTCCAGCCGGCAGCTAGCCGATGTTTTATGGATGACGCCGACTCCCATCTCTGCAAAGTCATTTATTTCTGTTTTTGTGGACTGCAGCCAAAAGCTCTCCGACCAGCTTCGACTCTATTTACAGTCCATCTCAGGTCTGCTGGCTTACAGCCCTTTAAAGGTCTCTGATTATGCATTTTTCATGCATTAGCTCTCAAAAGTACTGAGCCTGAAGAATAAGTGAAGAATAATGTTGTTTAGGGTGTTTTTTTATATATATTTTGGCTAACATTAGACCATGAAAAACATTTTTTCTGCAGCATCTGCTAATGACCTTCACTCAACTCCTCCATCACCTCCTACGCTATAGGTAAATAGAAAATAATACAAAGATAGAAAAGAAAGAGTCTTAGGGCACACAAGTGAACATGGGTGACCAAAGAATTTCTGTAATTTTGTTGTAAATAAATCACAATCCTTGTTGGAGAAGGATTAATACATGATTAAGGTTTTTATCAGCAGGTGACTTAGCTCCTCTCATCCTGTGTCAAAGCAGTTTCAAAGCAGCAGACAGTTTGATGTTTGTTATGTTTAATAGTCTCACTTCTAAAAGCTTTTGAGGCAGGTCCAAGTCCAAAGTGAAGTAAAAGTATGAGACTGCGGTCCTTAAGAAGTAATCCAAGTCAAGTCTTTATAAGCATAAGTGAGTCTTTTAGGTCTGTGAATCTTTGCCATCAAATTAACCTCCCTCTCATTTCAAAGCTGCGTGAAGGTTCAAGACAAGGTCTGCCTGTAACTGCCTGACCTGGATTTTATCAGTTCCAAACTTGGGAATATTTTTTGCTTTCAAGTTTCAAAGTGAAGTCTTTAGAGTGTCAGGTCTCAAATAAAGTTGAGTATCAGAGCTGTCAAGTCTGTCCTCGTTTCTGTGACTCAAAGTTTCACTCAAGTCTAAAGCCTTCATCTCAATCTGGCCACTGCGGAGGTACTTTTGTGTCTTTATTATGCAATCAAACAGAATAAGTTTGCAATCAAAAAATAGATTTGAGAGCTTGAGAAATGTTTTATTGCAAGAAAAAAAAAAAAGTTTGTGGTTAAAATATGAATCAGAACTTTTGTTTGCAAATCCAAAAGTTTTGTTTGTTGTTGAGCTGAATCTCACTGAAAGATGTAAGACACGTCTCTATTGGCCCTATCGGAGTCCGTGGAGAAGACAGAAAATCAATGTGCAAGTATATTTACACATAACTTGCATCTTAGTTATAGCAGGAATGTTTGAACTGATGCATGTAGATCACTTTTGTTTAATGATCTGTGATGTTGTAACGGGTTAAAAAATACGTATTATTTAATCATCAGCCAATCAGATCCTGTGACCTGCAGTGTTGGAAAGTAAATACATTTAGCTGGTAGTACTTCTGTACTTTTTTAATTGTAATTGAGTATTTTTACACTGTAGTATTGATACTTTTACTTAAGTAAAGGATCTCAGTACTTCTCCCAACACTGCAGGTCACAGAATCTGATCGGTCACCAAATATGGTGCAACACCGGCAGTCACTCCAACTCCATAGTGTGTATTTTTGGAGCCGTGGGCTTTTGTTTTGTTTTTTTTGGGATAATGGGCCGTCAGACAAATGGGCTTTCAGTCCAATGGGACTATTTCGGAATAATGTGCGGTTCCCATGACGAGTGAGTGACTAGCTGACAGGCTGACAAAATAACGTGTATTTTTTAACCTGTTACAACATCACAGATCGTTAAACAACACATGCACCGGTTCAAACATAACATTAATGCTATTACTATGACGGAAGTTATGCATATTGATTTTCTGTCTTCTCCATGGACTTCAAAACTCCTTCTCTCCCACTGGATTCAGCTCAGCAGCAAACAAAACTTTTGGATTTGCAAACAAAAGTTTTTGATTTACTTTACTTGCAATAAAACAGTTCTTGATTGCAGTGTTGATAGTTTTGCTCTCAAATCTATCTTTTCGGTTGCAAACCTATTCTGTTTGATTGCATAATAAAGACACAAAAGCACCTCCGTAGACACTTGCATGATTGCATATGAGATCCAAAACTGAGAACTAAATTTTATTATCAGTTTTGAAAGATAGTACGTGTTATTGTCACTATTCAGAGTAAAGGGCATTTGACGTTTTCCTTAAACAATCCCGAGATCATTGATGAGGTTGAAGACACATCCTGAGGATTGTGACATTGCATTAGCACTATCCCAAGATTTGCTTAAAAGTGCTAAAGAACAGACAAAAAGTCAATGAACTCGGTGAATTAAGCGGATTCTGTTTTTCCTCTTTCTCTCTACTTTCTATCTTATCAACCCAAAATTTCATTAACCAGATTTAGTCTCTTACTTTCGCTTTCCCAGAGGTCAAAAAGCTGGGAAACTTTCACAAGCCTTTCATTTTCTCTGCACCTGTCTGAAGGAGATTAAATTGTCTCTCTATCTAAAAGGGCAATCCAAATACAATACAGAAAACTCATTAGATTTGTGTCTTATTCATGGAAAAGAGCCGGGATGCGGCTGCAGGACAAAGAATCAGAAAAAAGTCTGGGGAAATCAGGAGTATTGGCAAACTTGTGAATTCAAAAGGTTCCCCTGATCTCTTTTATTTGTAGAGAGGGCTGTTTCTGGATTTGAGTGTCCTTGAGGGACCTTGGTGTTCGTTGGGAAAAGCTTGATTATCTCCTGGATGATGTGGTCCTCTGAGTTAAAAGCCTGCCATGCTGACTTATGTGTTTTCGCTTCCATGGCAATCCACCGCTCGTCTGTGATTCTCTGCCTGCTGCTGCTGCTGCTGCTGCTGCTGCTGCTACACTGAAATACTGTGATTTGGATCAGTCGAGTGGCAGGCAGAAGAGCCGCAGATGGTCTGCAGGTTGTTATCTGCAAACACAGACACCCACATATGCACACAAATACACAAAAACACACACACGCCCAATCACACACAATTGTGCACATTCCTGTAATCTCTTACCACCTCCTGCCACAGTGCACTGATTATCTCCGGCGGTAAATGGTCAACCATGTGTGTGTCTTCATCTCTTTGTGCATTTTTTCAGCAAAGAAGTTTATGAAGAACTCACCTAACACTGACCTGACATGAATGTGAAAGTTTCTGTACCACCTTCCAATTATTAATCATGCTTTAAGTATTAATCATGATTTATAGATGAGATGGAAACCATGGACATGAAAAGGTTGTTAAAAATCACGTTTTTTATCCTTTCTATTTGGTAAAAATCCAGTTATAAATGTTGACAATCCATTAATAGACACTCATGGATGTCTCACTTACTAATAAACAATAAAGTCTGCAGTTATAAATGTTAATAAATTGTTAATGAATGTATTTTAGTGTAGATACTCTACATATATTTCCCATTAGGTAAGTAGTCTAACAGTTTATTCCTGATGAATAATTAAGAGCTAAAAAAAGACAAAGCAAGTGTGTCCTCCTGGAGGATAAACACCAGAAATGTTTATAACACATCTATAACATGTTTGTAAATTATTTATTAACCATTAATAAAGCCATTAGTTACTATAAAGCCTTTATAAGGGTTGTAAGAAAGTGGTATCAAAGTTCCTTCCTTTGAAAATTAACTTTAGCAAAACACTTTTATTGAGATTTTAAGACCAATATTTCTTTCTTGTAGGAATATACATTAGTGAAAAAGCTTCCACTGTGGAAGTACGTACAGTTACCTGTGAGCTGATTAGTTTTAAATGAATATCAAAAGTGATTACATTTCATCATTGTTTAGGGATTTATACAGGATGTTCAGCCATGCTAGCAGCATGGCTCTAGAGATGGTCAGTCCACCACTTTGATCCAGACTGAAATATCTCAACATCTATAAGACGGAGTGCCATGAGTACAGACATTCATGGTCCCTAGAAGATGGATCCTACTGACTTTGATGATCACTGGCTTTTCCTCTAGAGTCACCATGAGGTAGACATTGGATGGATTGCTGTGTCATTTGTGTCCCCTTCAGGATAAACTGTGATGACTTTGCACAATACTTTGGTTTATGACCAAATACCTGCAAAACTGATGACATTCCCATCAGCCTCAGCTTCACTTTGTGTTTATTAGTAAATGTTAGCATGCTAACATATGGAATTAAGAAGGGTTAGACTCTGGTGGTTGTCTCGTTTTACTGTCAAGAGTAGCCCACACAATAGCTTCATATCCTTCATCCAGATGTAAAATGCTGCTGCCTACAGAATAAATAGCAGGTTGGATTCGCAGATATCCAAGAAGAAGTATGACAAACCTGTTTTTTATTGAGGCAGCAAGGTGACACTGTGAGTAAGAGGTCTAGTTTCAAAACCTCCCTGACAGCAGGCATCTGCCCCGATGAAATGTCCTCCAGCGACACTGAATCATCACCCAGCTCTGTGTGCTCTGTGTGTAGCTGATCCTGCTCTTTGTTCTCTGCTTTGGGAGGCAGGGCGGCCGAAATGATGAGTTACTCTATCGGATCAATACAGCATCACAAAAATAAGTCTTGAGTCCAAAGTTGGCCCTGGCAGCTCTTAAACGGAGAAACAACAACACATCGAGTCTTTTGTGATACATTACTTTTGATTGGTGGAGCTGAACGCAGGGCTTTAGTGCTCAGGTGACACTGTTGCTGACTGACAGAGCCTCACGACTCCTGGGACTCATAAACCTGAGGTTAGAACAGATGTGGAATAACAGCAGCTACCCAGTCTGTGACAACACAAAGTAAAAGTGGCATCACGCTGCTGCACCTGAGGAACAAACAACAGAGTCTGCTTCTATATTTCTCTTTATACATCAGTGCCTACACCACAGGGATTTCACATGGGGTTTCTTTACCTTGAGTAATACTCAGTTTACCATGTTTCAAGGTCAATTTTGTGTTTATAACTTGAGATTGTGCTCTATGCCTTCTATCACTGCTTCAAGATAATATATGTCTAGTTCTTGAAATTGTTTACATTTGACAAATTGGATTTTACTCTTGTCAATCAGAGTTCTGGAGAAATTAATGGACAGACGGTGGTTAGAAATGGATGATCAGGTTATTGAAAGCTTCCCTGTATCCAAGAAAAACCAACAACAAGTGTATTTAGGATGGTTTTCAAACTAACAGCAGGTCTAATAGCTGCCTGAGGATTGTTCTTGACTTACTCTTGGTTTTAGAAGAACTGGTGATTAGGGGTGTGCCCGAATACAAATACATTATTCAGCAAAGCACAAATAGTGGCTTTTATACGAATATTTGTTTCATACAAATATTTTAAAAATTATTTGTTGGGGGTAGACAAGACCTGATGTGGGGACCTCCTTCGTAAGGTAGTTTATTCATGAACACAAAGTGTCATAAAAACAAAAACAGGATTTTTTAAGCCTCTTTCCACTTTTCTTCGAATACAAATACAGATACAAATAATTTTGCTGCTTCAACAAATACAGATACAAATACAAATACTGGGATAAAAGGACAGAACTCCTCATGCACAGCCAGTATTTTCAGACAGGTGCTGGTCGGTCGCAGGAAACATAGTAAGGTGAAAATCAAAATTAACCACCACACACTGTAATGACTTTACTGTGACTTTATTGAGAGCGAACAACACGTTTCACCTGTAGCTTCTTCAGGTTCACTCAGTACAACTGCTGAGTACTCACAGGTGTGATGAATACATTTGAGTCACATGACTAATTATCACAGTCTTCATTTTCTCAAAGTGAACATTTTACAAACAGGATTTTTAAGCCACTTTTATTCGAATACAAACACAGATACAAATAATTTTGCTGCCTCAACAAATACAGATACAAATACAAATACTGGGATCTCTGCACATCCCTACTGGAAGTAAAGAGTCAAAACTGGCACAAAAAAAGCAAGTGAACTCTTATATTGCTATATTAAATAGTGCTTAGAATTTTAAAAGGGTTGAAATCTATGTTGTAACACTGATTGTGTGTGTTTGGCTTTTTCAGGCGGCCGACTCTCCTCATGTGCTGTCTGTGCCGAAGACCTGGGTGAAGGAGGGAGGCATGGTGCGACTGGATAAGAAATACCTGCAGGCGGACTACAAGGGAGTCGGCACTGATGACATCGTTTACACCATCCTCGCCTCCGACGGTCACCCTAAATACGGTGCAAGCTCTTTAAGGCTCACATCTAACACCGTGTCAAGAGATTAAAGTCAAAACAGCCTTGAACATTTGCATACTTTTCAAGTGTTGATATTCCACAATCAAACAGACTTAGCTGGCTCAAAATATTAACTTATACTTCACTGTGAGCTTTATTTTTACTCCAGAAATCTTTTTGTTTGTCATTTTCGAAAGTGGAAATGTTGTTAAACCCTCTCTAATCTTGAACTTGATACAAAAATTTGAATTGTATTTCTAAATTTAACCATCAATTTACATCTAATCTAGCCTTAACCCAACCTTTGTGTCTGGTTTGCCAATCACGGCATCTCTGTCTCTAACCCTGTTAGGTCCATAATTCTGCTTTTAAAAACATATTACCTGTCCATCCAGTGATGTCTAATAACTAAGAGAAACTCTCGATCACCTTCTCTGTCCAGGTGAGGTGGTGCTGGTGTCCATGCCAGCTGACGGCCCGGCAGAGGGCTGGCGTCCCTCGCTAACCGACGACCAAGGCTTCACACCCACCACTTCCTTCACCCAGCAGGACGTCAATGACGGCACCGTCTGGTACCGCCACTTCGGCACGGGGTCTAACAGCGACTCCTTCCAGTTCCAGGTCAGTGTTGATCCTTACTAGGGGTGTGTGCCTGAATACAAATACGTTATTCGGTAAAAGCACAAATAGTGGGATTTATACGAATATTTGTTTTCATGCAAAAAATTATTTGTTTTCGGGAAGAAAAAAAACAAAACATGTTAAATACCAGCGCACAGGTCAGTTACATCACTATCAGTGTCTCTCCTCTGCTCCGCTGTTACATCTATCAGCAGATCTCAATAACGGGAGTCACATCCACCTGCTACATGACGCACATTTCCTAATTTGGCTGAACTAAAGACACAAATGCAAATGAAAAGCTCCCAAGGGATCACTTCATGAACACTTATTGTAACACTTTAATTTTCTAAAACTAAAAGCGTAATAAACACAGGATTTTTAAACCTCTTTCCACTTTTATTCAAATACAAATACAAATAATTTTGCTGCATCAACAAATACAGATACAAATACAAATACTGGACCCTCTGCACATCCCTAATCCTCACACCCTTCAAGTCTTGCACATGTAACTTCACTGATTATGTGTTGAACTCTACTTTTCTGTCGCACTTTTAGGGAGTTTTTTTGAGGTGGTGAGCCAAAACATTATAACGTGAGACTTACAATCCTCTCATCATCCCATGAATTTTTGTATATTTTGCAGCTCACAAATGCAGATAATATGACATATGATCAGCGGTAGCCACCGTGGCTGAACAGACACAGTCAGTCTCACCCACAGTGTTTGTTTGACAGGTGCAGAAGTGATGTTTGTGAAATACAGAGTAGAATCAATGAGCAACTGAGCATCAAAGATGATTCAGAGACAAAGAAACGCTGATTGTAAAGCGGAGTGTTTGCATACTTTCAGAAAAACAAACAAAGAAACCGCGAGACGAGAAAACCTCAAGAGGCCGATAAGAACGTCTCACCCCAAATTCAAGTGGAAGAAACTGTGACAGAGACTCGAGTTGTTGTGTTTTTTTTTTTTTTTTTTTCTCTTGTGCCCTTCGTTCACTCTCTGGAGTATTCTTTGAAGTATTCATTCTTACTCATGTTCCCATGTCCCCTTGTGTTTACCTCTCTCCTCCCCTTTTTCCGACATCTCTCCCTCTGGCTTGATTTATTTCTTTACCCCTCCTCTTCCTCTCATGTATCTATGTCTCTCTCTCCCTTCACCTCTATCTGCCTGTACTTGTTTGTGCTATTATTATTTTTTTCTTATAACTATGAAATTGTGTGGGGATACATCTATAAAGCCAGTGCTGTTCTGTTTATTGCAACCTTTGTTTTTTTTGTTATTTGAAAAGTTCCAGTCTGCTGATCCCTCAGCAGTTATTTTAATCCACTTTACAGTTTTCTGTGTGTCGATGGAGGCTACATTTTGGCAGGATGTGTCCCCCCCCCCTGCTTTTTTTTCGTTCTTTCTTTCTCATTATCTCATATTTCCCTCCAAACTCGTCCTTAAGTTTGCTCACTGTGGATTTCTTCTGCTTTATTTGAAACCTTGGCACCAAAACTTCCTATGTGACTCACAGGCACTCAAAATCAATCCAGAGCGACTTATCTTAATTAGCATTAATGATACCAAATTACTCGCAAATTGGCTGCAAATCTGAGACAATCCCACTAAAACCGAATCCCGCCGTTAGAGCATTTTTCACGCCAGTCTCTGCTTCAACTCGACTCCATTAGAAAAACAAAAGAAGCAGCCAAAAAGCTTGTAGCACCATCTAATCATCTCTCTCCTCCGTCCAACCCCTTCCTTCCCTCCTCCCTCCTTACATTTTGGCTGCATCTATCAGGGCAAACGCTTTTCAATTACACAGTGCCGGATTCAAATTGAATTCTCAAGTGTCACGTCATTTTGACGGGAAAGCGGGAAAGCGGAGGCGAGGAAAAAAAAACTCGTGACGAACTGAACCGCTGGAAGTGCTCGCGCTGTTTGTTAGAGGTGGCGATTACTCTTGATGGTTTGTCAGGGTGGTATTATTGTCCTCTGCCGGGGTCTTATTGAAGTGTGTGTGAG